>NW_022601413.1:0-5117 GCF_009176505.1 Sitodiplosis mosellana
TATTTCTCAGTTCCTCTTCAATCTTGCGTAAGAAAGTGACACTAATTGTTAAAAAAAAAACATGGATTTGAAAGTGGATATTGAATATCGTGAAATGGCGTTCAATAGGCGGATGCTAACGTTCGCAGTAGTGAATCGTGCTCACATTGATATAAAAGAATTCTTGTTTGATGCGTTCAACTATTATGAAAACGAACTCACGCAAATTTTGGATACTCATCCAACGGTTAAGGTGAATACGTGTTTCAGTGCAACATTCGAAAAAATTGTCGCGAAAAATGTATCAAACGGAGTTGAAAATATGGAAGTGGACGTGAATGATGACTTAATGGATGTGGATGAGGATAACCCCGAAAATCCAGTGGTGAAAACGGAAAAGCAGACACTCTATCTACACACCAAATCTGTGGTTATCGATCGTGAAGCTGACTTATATCAAATCTTCGAGGAATATGTCATTAAAACTATCATGAGCAAAGTTGATGACGCTATCATGCGAGGCTCAGGATTTACGCTATCATCGCTTAATGAGCTACTTGTGCAAGTCAACAGATATGACCCGTTAAGAGGATCGTCATATATAAAAACACCGAAATACTTAGCATCCAAAAGGGCAATTGTTAATGTAAAGAATAATGATAAATATTGCTTTGAATGGGCTGTATTATCAGCATTGTATCCAGCCAACATCCATACAGATCGCTTGAATCATTATGAAAAACATAAAAATAAACTCCTCTTCACAGGAATTGATCTCCCAATGAAAATCCGCGACATTTCGAAATTTGAGTATTTAAATCTGACAATATCTATTAACGTATATATGTTTGACGAGAAAGCGAAGAAAATACAGCCTGTGCGAATAACTAATGAAGTTAAGAGAAACCATATCCATCTTCTTTTACTCACTGAAACAACTGGTGCGAACGAGACAAAGGCTCATTACTGTTGGATTAAAAACTTAAGTCGACTGATTTCATCTCAAGTATCGAATCATCATGGGAGACACTACTTCTGTGACCGATGCTTAAATTTTTTTCATCAACTGAATAAATTGGAGGAACATCGTGCGAATTGTAATCGTCAGAACGTGTGTGGAATTGAAATGCCGACCAAAGGAGATGATATAGTCAAATTCACGAATATTAAGAATCAAGTGAAGGCACCATTTATTATATACGCTGACGTTGAAGCTCTTTTAAAAAAACCCACTGAACCATTCTGCAAGCAAAACGACAAGAAACCTGTGAAAACCCTAGCTTACCAACAGCATGAAGTTTACAGTATTGGATGCTACTTTAAATGCTCATTTGATGAATCGCAATCGTTTTATAAGGCAAAACGTGGTCCTGATTGTATTGATTGGTTTGTTGAAGAGCTACATCAAATGTCGAAAAGTTTGGCGACAATTTTCAATAATGCGGTTCCACTAGTAATGACATTAGAAGATGAAGAAATCTTTAACAAGGCTGAAATTTGTCATATTTGTGAAGGATGTTTGGCAAACGGGAAAGAACCGACCGTAAGGGATCATTGTCATTTCACAGGAAAATTTAGAGGAGCTGCACATCAATCATGTAACCTGGAATATCGTCAAAATCGCACCATACCAGTTGTTTTTCACAACTTGACAAATTACGATTCCCATTTCATCATAAAGAAACTCGCAACTGGCTTCCCTGGTGAGGTGAAGGTTATCCCTATTAATAAGGAGAAATACATATCTTTCATAAAAACAGCTGCAGATAGTTCGCACGACTTCAAATCCATGGTCAAGTTTAAATTTATCGACTCCTTCAGATTTATGGCTTCATCACTAGATAAACTGTCATCTTTAATACCATCGGAGAAGAAAACACTGCTTCGAAATGAATTTAGAGATATAAATGAAGGGCAAATGGAGTTGTTAGAACGAAAGGGTGTTTTCTGTTACGATTATGTAGATTCTTGGGAGAAACTTGAAGAGACGGAACTACCACCGATAGAAGCGTTTCATAGCAAATTGAGTGGTGAAAACGTTTCTGATAAAGATTACAACTTCGCGAGAGAGGTTTGGAGTAAATTTGATGTGAAAACTCTTGGTGAATATGCTGATCTATACCTAAAAGTTGATGTTTGTCTGTTGGCGATTGTTTTCGAGAACTTCAGAGAGACATGTAGCGAAATTTACAAGTTAGATCCAGCCAATTATTACACAGCACCAGGACTTTCGTTTGACGCTATGCTGCGATACACAAAAGTTGAATTAGAGCTATTGAAAGATGTAGATATGCTACTGTTTGTCGAAAGAGGTAAACACCAAATTTATAGATTTATATGACATTGTTATAAATGTTTCATATCCATTCATAGGAATACGTGGTGGAATCAGTCAATGTAGCAAACGGTATGCTGAAGCAAACAATAAATACATGGATACGTATGATAAGGAGAAAGAGACTAGCTACATCATGTATGTTGACTGTAACAATCTTTATGGATATTCCATGATGCAGCATCTCCCAATCAAAGGGTTTCAATGGTGCGAGAAAGAGTTCACAGCTGAGGAAATTTCAAATATTGCCGACGACTCGGACATAGGTTATATACTCGAAGTTGATCTAGATTACCCAGAATCCCTACATGATTTACACAACGATTATCCATTCTGCGCTGAAAATAAGCTAGTACCAAATACCACAAACGTTAAGAAACTATTATTAACATTGACCGATAAAAGAAACTACTTAATTCACTACAGAATGTTAAAGTTGGCTCTAAAGCATGGATTAATTTTAAAAAAAGTTCACAAAGTAATACAATTTGAGCAGACTGCCTGGTTAAAATCATATATCGAATTGAACACAAATATGCGTGCTAAAGCAAACAATGATTTTGAGAAAGAACTATACAAATTAATGAATAATGCTATTTTCGGAAAATGTATGGAAAATGTTAGGTCTCGCGTGGATATTCGCTTAAGAAGCAAATGGGATGGTCGTGGTGGGGCTCGTGAATTAATTGCTAAGCCAAATTTCAAAAGAAATACGATTTTTGATGAGAACTTAGTTGCGATAGAAATGGCTCAAACAAGTATTGTTATGAATAAACCAATTTCTATCGGCATGGCTATTTTAGATATTTCAAAGGTGTGTATGTATGAATATTATTACGACTTCTTGAAGCCTAAATATGGCTCAAATATTGAACTTGCTTACACGGACACCAACAGTTTTATAATCCACGTTAAGACTGAAGATTTCTACTTAGACATGAAAGAGAACTTGGAGCGATATGATACAAGTGATTACCCGATCGACAACATATTTGAAATACCCAGAGTTAACAAAAAGATTCCAGGTCTATTCAAGGATGAACTCAACTCAATAATAATAATAAAATTCGTAGGGTTGAGAAGTAAAATGTATTGCGTTTTAACATATGATCCAGAAGCCAATGCTAAGATGAAGAAAGCAAAAGGTGTCAAAAAATGTGTCTTGAAGAGGGAGATACAGTTCAATGACTATGTGTCTTGCCTTCAAAGCGGTGACAGTATTTCTAAGAAACAAAATACTTTTCGAACAAAAATGCATACCGTCTACACCATCGAACAAGAAAAAGTTGCTCTAAGTCCAAATGATGACAAACGTTTCATTCTACTCGGTAACATTAAGACATTGGCCCATGGTCATTATGGAATTAAGGTGTGAATTAATAAAAAACTTTGTCATATTGTAAACACAAACAATTGTTATTTTTTATTTCCCCATTTATTTTGATCCTAGTATTGCATTACTAATTTTCGATCGATGTTCAGCGTTCAATATGGGTGAAATTATCTTTTCAGTCATTTTTATCCTTTTACGGAATCTCATTCGATCCAAGTAATCTTCACGCCATTTGCTAACGCGTGCAGTGTGATACGCATACGTCCAAACATGCATCTTAAAAACTTTTACATTTGGTGCGAATGTGACTTTCAATCGATTATATGTGAAGCGTTGTACATCCATCATCACTGAAAAATAATGGTTAAATAAAACACAGTTTTTTTTCCTTATTCTAATACATTAAATTAGGAAAGTTTTATTGAAGAAGAAAATCTTAAAAATTACAGTACATCATTAGCTTTGATCCAACTATTGTATCGATTATCAAATCCTAACCACTTGACGTAAACCTCATCCTTTTTCTTGCGCAATATTTTCTCGACTAAGTATACATCTGGATATTTTACTAACTGCATCTCTTCAGCGTAAACCCCGCCCTTGATTTCATTACCTTCCCAATCAACTAACAGATATGTAGTTGGATCCGTATGTTGGATCTTGTTTACGACAAAAATTTCAGTAGTCCAATTCGGTAGATAACCCTTTTCAAATACATTTTTATATTTACTTAAGCGGACATGATCTCCTATTTTAAACTTGTCTATTTTCGCTAAAGAATATTCATGCTTATAATTGTAAACTGTGTCTAAGAGTTCTTGTTCATTGTCTGAATTAACATCTTCTGGAGCCATTTTAATGGTACGGTGTCTTCTACCGTTATATTCATCGACGAGTTGTTGTATGATATCAACCCATTTGTAGTTTCCTCGCAGACTAAACTGCTCATATAGTTTCCGCTTTATTGTACGATTCCAGCGCTCTATAATACTAGCCTTCATCGCGCTGAATGTTGAATAGCGATTCACCTTATATTTCTCCAATAGTTTAGTCATGTCACTATTGTAAAACTCCTTTCCTAAGTCGACGCAGATATTCTTCACAGGTCTCCCAATAGAATCAAGCACAGACTTCATCGCTTGTGTAACCTCTGCACCGGTTTTTGTCTTGAGTGGTCGAACATATGCCATTTTTGAGAAAACATCAATCACTGTTAAACAATATTTCATGTTGCGATCGGGTGGCATTTCAATTAAATCCGCTTGCAGTGTTTCAGCAATACCTCTCATAATAAAGTGTCGTCTGCGGAAATGCTTTCTAGCATCTCGGTGAAGTTCTTTTACTACTTGCAGCTTACTCATGTTGCACCCTCAGTCGTGATAATGATGTGGTGAAATGATGAAATTAATCAATTCTTCATCCCTTTTTATGTCCGTTTAACAACGATGCCACTGAATGGCGAATATTCAA
>NW_022601414.1:0-5114 GCF_009176505.1 Sitodiplosis mosellana
TATTTCTCAGTTCCTCTTCAATCTTGCGTAAGAAAGTGACACTAATTGTTAAAAAAAAACATGGATTTGAAAGTGGATATTGAATATCGTGAAATGGCGTTCAATAGGCGGATGCTAACGTTCGCAGTAGTGAATCGTGCTCACATTGATATAAAAGAATTCTTGTTTGATGCGTTCAACTATTATGAAAACGAACTCACGCAAATTTTGGATACTCATCCAACGGTTAAGGTGAATACGTGTTTCAGTGCAACATTCGAAAAAATTGTCGCGAAAAATGTTCAAACGGAGTTGAAAATATGGAAGTGGACGTGAATGATGACTTAATGGATGTGGATGAGGATAACCCCGAAAATCCAGTGGTGAAAACGGAAAAGCAGACACTCTATCTACACACCAAATCTGTGGTTATCGATCGTGAAGCTGACTTATATCAAATCTTCGAGGAATATGTCATTAAAACTATCATGAGCAAAGTTGATGACGCTATCATGCGAGGCTCAGGATTTACGCTATCATCGCTTAATGAGCTACTTGTGCAAGTCAACAGATATGACCCGTTAAGAGGATCGTCATATATAAAAACACCGAAATACTTAGCATCCAAAAGGGCAATTGTTAATGTAAAGAATAATGATAAATATTGCTTTGAATGGGCTGTATTATCAGCATTGTATCCAGCCAACATCCATACAGATCGCTTGAATCATTATGAAAAACATAAAAATAAACTCCTCTTCACAGGAATTGATCTCCCAATGAAAATCCGCGACATTTCGAAATTTGAGTATTTAAATCTGACAATATCTATTAACGTATATATGTTTGACGAGAAAGCGAAGAAAATACAGCCTGTGCGAATAACTAATGAAGTTAAGAGAAACCATATCCATCTTCTTTTACTCACTGAAACAACTGGTGCGAACGAGACAAAGGCTCATTACTGTTGGATTAAAAACTTAAGTCGACTGATTTCATCTCAAGTATCGAATCATCATGGGAGACACTACTTCTGTGACCGATGTTTAAATTTTTTTCATCAACTGAATAAATTGGAGGAACATCGTGCGAATTGTAACCGTCAGAACGTGTGTGGAATTGAAATGCCGACCAAAGGAGATGATATAGTCAAATTCACGAATATTAAGAATCAAGTGAAGGCACCATTTATTATATACGCTGACGTTGAAGCTCTTTTAAAAAAACCAACTGAACCATTCTGCAAGCAAAACGGCAAGAAACCTGTGAAAACCCTAGCTTACCAACAGCATGGAGTTTACAGTATTGGATGCTACTTTAAATGCTCATTTGATGAATCGCAATCGTTTTATAAGGCAAAACGTGGTCCTGATTGTATTGATTGGTTTGTTGAAGAGCTACATCAAATGTCGAAAAGTTTGGCGACAATTTTCAATAATGCGGTTCCACTAGTAATGACATTAGAAGATGAAGAAATCTTTAACAAGGCTGAAATTTGTCATATTTGTGAAGGATGTTTGGCAAACGGGAGAGAACCGACCGTAAGGGATCATTGTCATTTCACAGGAAAATTTAGAGGAGCTGCACATCAATCATGTAACCTGGAATATCGTCAAAATCGCACCATACCAGTTGTTTTTCACAACTTGACAAATTACGATTCCCATTTCATCATAAAGAAACTCGCAACTGGCTTCCCTGGTGAGGTGAAGGTTATCCCTATTAATAAGGAGAAATACATATCTTTCATAAAAACAGCTGCAGATAGTTCGCACGACTTCAAATCCATGGTCAAGTTTAAATTTATCGACTCCTTCAGATTTATGGCTTCATCACTAGATAAACTGTCATCTTTAATACCATCGGAGAAGAAAACACTGCTTCGAAATGAATTTAGAGATATAAATGAAGGGCAAATGGAGTTGTTAGAACGAAAGGGTGTTTTCTGTTACGATTATGTAGATTCTTAGGAGAAACTTGAAGAGACGGAACTACCACCGATAGAAGCGTTTCATAGCAAATTGAGTGGTGAAAACGTTTCTGATAAAGATTACAACTTCGCGAGAGAGGTTTGGAGTAAATTTGATGTGAAAACTCTTGGTGAATATGCTGATCTATACCTAAAAGTTGATGTTTGTCTGTTGGCGATTGTTTTCGAGAACTTCAGAGAGACATGTAGCGAAATTTACAACTTAGATCCAGCCAATTATTACACAGCACCAGGACTTTCGTTTGACGCTATGCTGCGATACACAAAAGTTGAATTAGAGCTATTGAAAGATGTAGATATGCTACTGTTTGTCGAAAGAGGTAAACACCAAATTTATAGATTTATATGACATTGTTATAAATGTTTCATATCCATTCATAGGAATACGTGGTGGAATCAGTCAATGTAGCAAACGGTATGCTGAAGCAAACAATAAATACATGGATACGTATGATAAGGAGAAAGAGACTAGCTACATCATGTATGTTGACTGTAACAATCTTTATGGATATTCCATGATGCAGCATCTCCTAATCAAAGGGTTTCAATGGTGCGAGAAAGAGTTCACAGCTGAGGAAATTTCAAATATTGCCGACGACTCGGACATAGGTTATATACTCGAAGTTGATCTAGATTACCCAGAATCCCTACATGATTTACACAACGATTATCCATTCTGCGCTGAAAATAAGCTAGTAACAAATACCACAAACGTTAAGAAACTATTATTAACATTGACCGATAAAAGAAACTACTTAATTCACTACAGAATGTTAAAGTTGGCTCTAAAGCATGGATTAATTTTTAAAAAAGTTCACAAAGTAATACAATTTGAGCAGACTGCCTGGTTAAAATCATATATCGAATTGAACACAAATATGCGTGCTAAAGCAAACAATGATTTTGAGAAAGAACTATACAAATTAATGAATAATGCTATTTTCGGAAAATGTATGGAAAATGTTAGGTCTCGCGTGGATATTCGCTTAAGAAACAAATGGGATGGTCGTGGTGGGGCTCGTGAATTAATTGCTAAGCCAAATTTCAAAAGAAATACGATTTTTGATGAGAACTTAGTTGCGATAGAAATGGCTCAAACAAGTATTGTTATGAATAAACCGATTTCTATCGGCATGGCTATTTTAGATATTTCAAAGGTGTGTATGTATGAATATTATTACGACTTCTTGAAGCCTAAATATGGCTCAAATATTGAACTTGCTTACACGGACACCGACAGTTTTATAATCCACGTTAAGACTGAAGATTTCTACTTAGACATGAAAGAGAACTTGGAGCGATATGATACAAGTGATTACCCGTAACAACATTTTTGAAATACCCAGAGTTAACAAAAAGATTCCAGGTCTATTCAAGGATGAACTCAACTCAATAATAATAATAAAATTCGTAGGGTTGAGAAGTAAAATGTATTGCGTTTTAACATATGATCCAGAAGCCAATGCTAAGATGAAGAAAGCAAAAGGTGTCAAAAAATGTGTCTTGAAGAGGGAGATACAGTTCAATGACTATGTGTCTTGCCTTCAAAGCGGTGACAATATTTCTAAGAAACAAAATACTTTTCGAACAAAAATGCATACCGTCTACACCATCGAACAAGAAAAAGTTGCTCTAAGTCCAAATGATGACAAACGTTTCATTCTACTCGGTAACATTAAGACATTGGCCCATGGTCATTATGGAATTAAGGTGTGAATTAATAAAAAACTTTGTCATATTGTAAACACAAACAATTGTTATTTTTCATTTCCCCATTTATTTTGATCCTAGTATTACATTACTTATTTTCGATCGATGTTCAGCGTTCAATATGGGTGAAATTATCTTTTCAGTCATTTTTATCCTTTTACGGAATCTCATTCGATCCAAGTAATCTTCACGCCATTTGCTAACGCGTGCAGTGTGATACGCATACGTCCAAACATGCATCTTAAAAACTTTTACATTTGGTGCGAATGTGACTTTCAATCGATTATATGTGAAGCGTTGTACATCCATCATCACTGAAAAATAATGGTTAAATAAAACACAGTTTTTTTTCCTTATTCTAATACATTAAATTAGGAAAGTTTTATTGAAGAAGAAAATCTTAAAAATTACAGTACATCATTAGCTTTGATCCAACTATTGTATCGATTATCAAATCCTAACCACTTGACGTAAACCTCATCCTTTTTCTTGCGCAATATTTTCTCGACTAAGTATACATCTGGATATTTTACTAACTGCATCTCTTCAGCGTAAACCCCGCCCTTGATTTCATTACCTTCCCAATCAACTAACAGATATGTAGTTGGATCCGTATGTTGGATCTTGTTTACGACAAAAATTTCAGTAGTCCAATTCGGTAGATAACCCTTTTCAAATACATTTTTATATTTACTTAAGCGGACATGATCTCCTATTTTAAACTTGTCTATTTTCGCTAAAGAATATTCATGCTTATAATTGTAAACTGTGTCTAAGAGTTCTTGTTCATTGTCTGAATTAACATCTTCTGGAGCCATTTTAATGGTACGGTGTCTTCTACCGTTATATTCATCGACGAGTTGTTGTATGATATCAACCCATTTGTAGTTTCCTCGCAGACTAAACTGCTCATATAGTTTCCGCTTTATTGTACGATTCCAGCGCTCTATAATACTGGCCTTCATGGCGCTGAATGTTGAATAGCGATTCACCTTATATTTCTCCAATAGTTTAGTCATGTCACTATTGTAAAACTCCTTTCCTAAGTCGACGCAGATATTCTTCACAGGTCTCCCAATAGAATAAAGCACAGATTTCATCGCTTGTGTAACCTCTGCACCGGTTTTTGTCTTGAGTGGTCGAACATATGCCATTTTTGAGAAAACATCAATCACCGTTAAACAATATTTCATGTTGCGATCGGGTGGCATTTCAATTAAATCCGCTTGCAGTGTTTCAGCAATACCTCACATAATAAAGTGTCGTCTGCGGAAATGCTTTCTAGCATCTCGGTGAAGTTCTTTTACTACTTGCAGCTTACTCATGTTGCACCCTCAGTCGTGATAATGATGTGGTGAAATGATGAAATTAATCAATTCTTCATCCCTTTTTTATGTCCGTTTAACAACGATGCCACTGAATGGCGAATATTCAA
>NW_022601415.1:0-8067 GCF_009176505.1 Sitodiplosis mosellana
GCGAAGAAACGCTGTATGGTGCAGAATAATAATAATAATAATAATAACTTTCGAATCTGACATACAGTATTTATTATATGCCATCATAGTTCACTTGCTAGCACCAGTGGCGTTGGCGATGCGAGCACGGGAGTAAACATAGCGTCGGGATAGAATGGACGACGTGTTCATTTCTTTGTTCGCCGATGATGTGAAAATCGCCAAAATCATCAATGCGAGCACCGATGCGGAAGTGCTACAGCGAGCCATCGACAAACTGAAGGTTTGGTGTGGCGTGAACAATTTGCACCTGAACCTTGACAAATGCGCCGTCCTTAAAATCACCACAAAAAGGAAGGATATCATCGACACTCATTACAAATACGGTGATTTCACCTTCAAACGCGTACTGGACCACAAAGATCTCGGCGTCATCATTGACCAGAAGCTTAGTTTTGTCAAACACATCGACGCAATTACATCGAAGGCGACAGCTGCTCTTGGATTCTTCAAGAGATTTTGCTACGACATCACCGATGTTCAAACGCTCAAAACACTTTATTACGCATTGGTTCAGTCTCATCTGGAGTACTGCAACGTTGTATGGCTGCCAACTTATGCCATGCATATCGACAAAATCGAGAGTGTTTTGAGAAAGTTTACACAGTTCGCCCGAAGAGAGAATTGTACAGCGGCCAAAGGATACAACATCACCGAATATAACAAGCGACTGGAGCATGACTTCGTTGAGTGAAAGCTTCTATTGTGTTCATGTATGACATCGTTAATGGGAACGCAAATTGTCCCAATGTACGGAACGACATAGCAATAGGAGAGAGCACACGTACGTTACGGCACACTGACTACCTTAAGATCAAAGACAAGCTCATGGACAAGCAAACCAGAGCTCAAGTGCCACAAATATGCAAATATACAAATAAAGTGGCTGATCCATTCAAAAATTCAACCACCCGTGCTAGCTTCATCACATCGGTGCGCAATGAGCAAAGTCGAAAATTTAATAATACTGAAAAATTTGCATACAAATATTGTAACATTACTGTGATTTTTTACATATTTCTTTTATTATAGCTACATTGACTGTGATATAGCCATCCTTTGAGTTGGTGATTTTTCTGACCTATTATTTGTATGTAATGGAAACTAGTTTAGTTTAGTCAATATTCAGGCCAAAATCACTTCAACCATATACTGTATACCCTATATTGTATAAAAACGAAAGATCCGGGTTTTCATGACTCTTGGAGTCATTTCCCTGCAAAACTGATTATTCAGCCAGCTTTTGGCGGCTATTTACTTACTATTAACATCATGAGAACCTTGCGTGAATTCACGTACTCCATGTTCTTTACTGTAAACATAGCCCAATGAATCGCCGACGTTGCAAGAACAAACCACAGATTTTCCCATATATTCTGAACCGGCTAATGGAAGAATAACTGCAACAGTTAGTGTGGTCAAGGAACCACCAGTCTCAAGAATACAAGCATGCGCCGACCAAAAGCTTCGGAGTAAACTGATGAAGATTTCATGCGTTGATTTTGCCATGCTACCCGCAACTTGACCGAAAACTGCTTTGTCCAAATAGTCCAAAGATCCTTGAACCGCAGAACGAGCTGCGAGACATGCACCTTCTCCCCAATTAACGCCATCGGCCAAGCTCTAAAACAACAAACATAACACACCAATCTATGTAATTCAAAGATGAATTTATATAATATAAAAGTAAGACTTAAACTGAAAAAAATAGTTTTTGCGCAATTTGAAGGGACCAATCAGACAAACGAAATGCCGAAAAAGTTTCACCAAACTGATCATGCAGGGGCATGGTAGTCCATCAGATATACCATGTCCGTAATAAATCAAGAAGCCGCTTATTGGATTTGAATTACTTCTTGATGTCTTGAAAGATGCAATTACCAAATTCATACCAACGAAAATACGTTAAAATTATGGATGTTTAAAATTGAACCGTTCAAAATTTCGTTCGTACTAAGATGAAAACAACGCTTTGCCTTCTTTTGACAGTTCCCATATCTATGGGTGAGATTGAGAGTAGTGTATGTCTCTCATGTGTTTCTTTGACGACTTATATTTTGATAAAGTAGAGTATATTTTCCGTGGTTTTTGGCAATTTTAATTTTACTGACAAAAAATATCAAACTAGTGTCTCCGCAAAAATTGTTGGTCTTCTCAAACTGTACAACTTTGCAAAAGACAATTATCGTATATCAGTTCAAATGAACGCATGAGAATATTCTTCACCTGCGAAAAAAAGTTCGTTCCGAAATGCCTCATACATTCGTATAGCAACTAAAGAGACTCAAGAAAAAAGCGAGCATAAAAGTGTCCCATGATTATGGAGCACTTTTATTCTCATTTTATTCGTGGGAGTCCTTGATGCAATACAAATGTATGAGGCGTTTTAGTTGTGCATTTTGACTTGAGGCTTTTTTATAATAATTTTGATAACAAGGAATGCGAATTTCGATGTGGAGATAGCACCAATGGATTGGGCACAGTAAATACTGTATCAAAATCGAAAACAAAATTTTAAACTTTTTTCTCGATTTGCGACCGTCTACATGGGAAGTTTGTATGAAAAACTGGGAGCGCCGCTGCTATTGCATTGGCTCCTATGGCCAAATGTACACATGGAAATATCTCAAAAACGGCTGGGTAAATCGGCAAAACGGACCGTGATGTCACTCCTCAAAGGGACGGCTGGTTTGACGGCCTAGAATACAAATCCGGTATATTTTCAGCTGATCCATGTATTTTCAGAATTTGACCTGATTCTACCACCTCAATTTTTTTGCGTTGTGGTAAAATTCCTACCACTATAGACGTCAATGATCAACATCAACAGAGACACTATAGCACATAGCATTAAACGCACTATTGCTTCACTCTTTGTCACACTTTGACATCACTTATGCTTTGGCGCGCGTCGTACGTTTTTCAAACGTTTATGTTTGATTCAAGTATTTCACCGATTTCACCGAATTTTCTTACTCAATATCAATATATTCATTCTTACTTGAAAGTTTTTTTTTATTGCAATGATGTTTCAAAATATATTTTGTCGAGAAATATTTTTTTTTTCAATTTCCAAAATTAAATGAAATCAAAACACATAACATGAAACGCATTCATAGCGAAATGCATATGTATTAGTTTGTACTTATTCATTATAATGTATTTAGATAGAACGCTAGCGCGGCCTGTAAAATTCCATACAAAACATAGGGATAATTATTATTATTATTCTGCACCATACAGCGTTTCTTCGCCAAAGGTGGTTTATTTGATATAAATATTCTTTTGTATATTTACATTATATTACATTAATTTAGTTGCTATATTTGCATAAAAGAACCTGAATCTTTTTGCTGCTCACTGTCGTTTGTACTTTAGCTGTTCTTGAGCCGCGTACTTTATATCTGTGTGTTCGTACTTAATACTCGTATTCGTACATTCGCAATACTTCGCATTTGAAAAGCACATGCATTCGCAAGCGTTTGCGTGGACGAGAGAAAACAATATAAATCATAAAATATTCGCATTTTATCAATATCGAATGTTTTGCGAACGCTCTATCGCTACTTGCCGAATTTCGGATATGCGAATGCGGATACGAATGCGTGAAATATTCAAATGCGAAGCATTGCGAATGTACGAATTCAAGTATGGATGACAAAATTAGGACGAGGGAATGCAAAAAATGAAACTACGTGGCAATTCCGTGACATTTCTTACACAATCTCGAAAAGCATTTTTTTATTTACAAAATTCTTTATATTGACCTGAATACTGAACACTTTTTGTTGGAATTTTTGTGAGTGCTTTAATCCTCTAGTGCATTAATTCTTCCCATGGGTGGTAGTACTGGTACTTTGTTAATTTTGGGGCACATATAACGAAAAAAAAAATTTTAATCCCCATTGATTCCCCATCAGAAAATGCAAATAGGCCTAATCAGAGAATAATTGAACTCATTGTTTAAAAGTGTCAATATTTCCAACGTGGAATGATGGTGCAATTAGTCAAAATAATTTTTTGGGATGCGTGTGTGTGTGTGTGTATAAATTGCTTGGAAATTCCAATGCAAATGCCACAACATCTACCACCACAAATGCCAATGTACGCACAACCTCAGCCATTTTATCACAGTTAAACCCAGCCTTCTCCTCATCATTCTGTTTAAATCCACTTTTTGCCACATCATTTCACATTCAGCAGCCACATCAACAACATCTATTCAATAATGTAGTTCCAATGTTGGATGACGCTGCAATGTATTGCAATAATATGAATGGCATCAAAGATAAAGAAAAAGCGATAAACTTTCTTGCTGAAGTGCTTGCGTCGTCTTTCCTTTTTTACATGTTGAGCGATTCACACCTCAGTCCTGATGTCGCCTCTTCTGAACTTTTTCCACAAAATTTCGAAGTGTTTCGCTGTGACAGATCTGCGGACACTGAAAAATATCAGCGAGTCAAGAAGAAAGGCTGGGGTGGTGTACTAATTGCAGTAGAAAAATCGTTGCAACCACAATGCGTTGGAACAGCCGAACATCTTGGAGCGGAACAAGTCTGGGCAAAAGTCAAGTATAATGGCAGAAATTTAATACTGATCCAGCTATACATTCGACCAGACTCACCGTTTGAAGTCTACAAAGCAAACATGAATGCACTACGTGAAGTCGCTTCTAAAGCAAATCAAAACGATGTGTGGTATCGGGTGATTTCAATCTCCGGAATCTGATCTGGTACACATGCAACAACAATGCTGATTATGATCCTGATGACATTTTTCAACACAATCCAAATGTAGCAGTAGCTATCAATGCGGTGAGTGAGAAAGAAAGAATCGTGCTCGACACTTGCAATGAGCTTGGATTGCATCAAATATGCACACATCACAACAATAACAATCGGTGGCTGGATTTAATATGGACCAATGAACCCAACTTGTTCACATGCAACAAAAATGACAGCGACATAGCAAAGAAAGAATCACATCATCAAGCGCTTGAAGTAATCATCCATGAAAAAATTGAAAAGAAAGCCGAAAATCAAAGTTCGTACAAAGACTTCAAGAATGCTGATTACAATGCAATGAATGATTATTTCTCAAATGCCGACTGGAGCAGTATTATCAACGAACCCGATCTGAATGCAGCAGTTGACCAGTTGTATTCGAGAATTAACACTGCAATTGAAATGAATGTTGAAGTCAAAACCAGAAAAGAGTTCAATCATCCAAAGTGGTTTAGCCGTGAACTAATAAATATGAAGAATCGTGTTAACAAATTGCACAGCAAGAAGAAATTTGATCCGACTGATGTGATAAGAAACCAACATATCGAATTACGTCGTGAATATAAAAAACAATCTCGATTTGCTTTTAGGATTTACAAGCTCGAAATGGAACAGCTGATAAATGAAGATCCTCAGAAATTTTTTGAATACGTCAGAGCGTGTAACAACACAAAAAATGATCTTCCAACTGAAATGGAATACGAAGACCGAAAATTTGACGATCCATTCGAAATTGCCAATTCATTTGCAGCACATTTCAAAAAGGCATACACACAGACAACTGATGGATCTGAAGCAAGTAATCGTGAAGATGATCCCATATTGTTGGACCGATGTGCTAACATTCCACCTATTCAAATCGATGAGGAATTAGTCATGGAAAAAATGATTGAGCTACCAAACAATTTGGTGTCTGGTCCCGACGGAATACCAAATCTACTCATCAAAAAATGCATGCTTTCATTATTAAAGCCAATAACTCACATATTGCACGAATCGTTGAATACTGGAAATGTACCGATCGCATGGAAACAATCTTATGTGAGACCTGTGCATAAAAGTGGATCAAAATACAAAATCGAAAATTATCGTGGAGTCGCCCTGCAATGCATAATACCAAAACTTTTGGATTCAATTATAGCAAGCCATCTGAATTATCACATAAAGAACATCATTGATGATAGCCAGCATGGTTTCATAAAGGGACGGTCAACAATTACGAACTTGGTTGAATTCACCTCACCCACACTGATCAACATGGAACATGGGATTCAAACTGATGCAATCTATCTTGATCTTGCAAAGGCTTTTGACTCAGTTGACATAAACCTGCTCATACATAAGCTGAAAATTATGGGACTGAATGAACAGCTGCTAAATTGGATCAAATCATACCTCAGTAAGCGTGAACAAATTGTAAAATTAAATGAAATCATGTCTAATCCTTTAGAAGTAACATCGGGAACTGGTCAAGGATATCCGATCGGCGCGACATTGTTCATCTTGTTCATCATTGATTTACCACACTACTTGGTCAATTCGAATCTACAATCATTTGCCGATGACACACGCTTCTCGATGCAAATAAATCGAATTGAGGACTGTATAGCACTGCAAGAAGATCTAAACAGAATTGTTGAGTACTTCAAACGAAACCGTATGGCATTGAACGTCAACAAAACGAAACTTGTGTCATATCATCGTGGAAAATTGAAGTTTGCTTATGTTTACTCCATCGGAGGCGTTCCGATTGAGAGAGTCAAAATAATAAAGGACCTCGGAGTGGTTTTGGATGAAAAATTGAATTTTACACCACACATCGAATACATAACTGCCAAAGCTAAGTCAAGACTAGCATGGATCAAACGCTTCGGAAGAGAGTTCAATGATCCTTGGACCATAAAGAGACTCTTTTTCACATTCGTATTACCGATTATTGAATACGGATCACAAATATGGTGCCCATATACTGACGAGAAAATTGCCAGAATCGAATCAATTCAAAAGCAATTTCTACTATATGCACTAAGAAAAATAAAATGGCCACACAAGTTCAAAAAACCACCATATGAATGTCGATTGCTGGAATTGCAAATGACTACGCTCGAAGAACGAAGAAAAATTGCACAAATTTCAACAATTCACAATGTGATATGTGGACATACATCATCGAAGCAGATTCTGAACAGTATATACATTAGAACACCGAAACGTTGGACAAGAGAATCAGATTTCCTATCGTTACCAACGCGTCACAGTGATTACACCAAGTTTGAGCCCATCAACTATATGCTCATTACATACAATAAATTTTATAAATACTGTGTACCTATAAAACCACCAAATATTTCAGATGAATTTAACATTAGTACAATTCCAGTCTGTGATACTTATTTAATTGATTTCAATACAAGTACAGATACTGTTAGGCATAGAATAAATGAATATTTTAAGAGAAACAGAATTTGGAGAGATTGAAAAATTGAAAAATTGTGAAATTTTAAATATAACTTGTTTTTTATATTTTTACAAATAAACCACCTCTGGCGAAGAAACGCTATATGGTGCAGAATAATAATAATAATGATTTTATTTATAGAACAATTTCGTCAATCTATGCAAGCAACACATAAAACTCGTTTTATTCCATTGAATTTTTTTGAAAATGTAATCCAAAAATAAAACAAATGAAAACAAACGAATATTCATTGTTCGGAATCTCACAAAGCCGTTTTTTTAAATCAAAAAGCGTCGAAAAGCGTATTCAACTGTTCATTCCAATCAATTTTCTCATTTTAAAATTTCAAATAAATTTTTTTCCGTATTTTTGCGTATTTTTGTCAACACAAGACAAGAGTGACTAAAAAAAGTTCCATCGAGTTGTAATTTCATTTGTTGACATTTCATATTCCGGTCATTGGATATACTGTTATCAACTGTTTTGAATCGTTTTGAACGGTTTTGAATGGTTGTTTTTTCACACGAACATAAAAACGTGCTTGACTTCACTGAATCCTTGATATATTGTCTAAATTAAAAGAAAAAATTATTTCATGGATCAGATGAATTTGGCTACTACAATCGAAATCGTAATAATATAACGGTCGATATAATTATGAACCTCGCCATCATGAATACCGTGTAAATCATATAAATCATATGCACCATGAACAATTGCCACAGACCAATGTGCCGTTTCCTTTTTGGTACCAAATGCCATATTTCTACCCTCCACCTCAGCAAC
>NW_022601416.1:0-4769 GCF_009176505.1 Sitodiplosis mosellana
ACAATAATTCGATTGAACTATTTCAGTGGGGATTCTTCAAACGAAGTCAACACGAAGAGTTGAAACAACTGAAACGAGCAAGTCAAGCCGCGCCTACTTCAGCTTCTCGGCAAATTAATAAAGGTTCAAGCGAAGAATTCGATCTGGATTCATCAGCGGATGAATAGGCATAAACTGAAATAATTTTATTTTTAATTACTTCAACTTCAAAAACATTATTTTCATTTGGGTATTACTATGATCGTGTTTAAACAACCGAAACCGTTATTTTGAATGATGATTTCATGCATTTAATATTAGCGGAAAAATTAATATTTCTACGAATGAAATGTGTGTAACCAAATTGGGGCATGTGTGTTATCATCACCATGATTGTGAGTGGAATACGTGTGTAATAACTAGAATTTTAATTTTTATCTCCACTTGTTATTTAGTCACAGTTCCCAAAATGATTGCACTCGGAGTACTTACCCACATGTCTAGTGAATTTATTCCATAAACAAAATCAGATAGGCCTTACTTCTTGAAAACATCTTGAAAACATCTTGAAAATTGCCTTCTTTTTTTACCATGTTTTAACCAATAAAGCCCTAAAATTGTTGAATCGCAAAAACAGAAATTAAATTCACACGACTTTCTCTAGACTTTCTCTAGACTTTCTCTTGGATAAGAAATAACAGAAAAATGGATTACTGATCATATTTTCTCTCATACAAAAAGAATGGAGAATTTATAGGCGAAATATGGGAGAAATGACGCCGTCAATATTTTGCAAAAATCTCAGTCATTCTTATACCATAATATATTCAGAGCTTGGCAGTGAAATAATTAATATAATCGGAAATATAGTTAAATGTGGGAAAAAATATTCAAAGATTGTTTATAAACAGGTCTATTTTGTTCTATTATTCATTATCCGATTGAAGAGTTGTGGGTAATATTGAGTCAGAGGAATATACATTTGATAGCTAAATAATGCTGGGAAATTATTTCGCCGATAACGAAAATGATTCCCATTTTTCATTTTAAATTCAGGGTATATTAAAATGCTTACTATTATCCACTTATAAGGCCAATGACATAATTTTCAAAGAATATCCCTTACTTCTCCGTAATGAAAGATTAATTGCGCAAATACAATAATTCATCCATGTATTTAGCACTGTTTCTTAGTATTCAGCAAAATTCGAACATGGCTATAAAATACATGCCATTTTCTGACTTGTAGCTAGTCGCGTCGATTATTCTTTTCAACAAACAATAAACTTCATTTTTCAAAGTGCAAAATACGTCCTTATTTTGTAGTTATAATTTTTATAATTATGTGATTTTGACGAAAATGTTTTATTACAATTTTGAATAAATGCAAAATTTGGGATGAGTTTGAATTAAGTTGCCTTGGTTTGAATAGAAAAATGGTTGAAATGCGAAATAATTTTAGTATTATTTTTGTCGCTCTGACAATAACGATGATTTGCAGTCATTGTACAAATGGATTTAATGTGTCACCAGTGCCGAATATCGTTTTTCGTGAACCGAAAGCTTTGAATAATTCGAATAGTTACTTTGGATATTCGGTGAACCTAAAAGCCAATGGGTAATCGAAATGGCCAATTAATTTTGGCTTAAGAACTCAACTTGATTCTAAATATGTGCACTACAACAAATTTAATCTCAATAGCGTTCTGATTGGTGCTCCACGAGCTCGATCCAATTCCCCGAATGGACAATTTGAATCCGGTGCCGTTTACAAATGTGATTTGAATAAGATTTCAAAAGGAGATTGCCAACTTTTCAATGGTTTGGGAAATATAGAAAATTTAAATGGTTCGTGGCTTGGAATGTCAATGGATAGTGGCGCACGTGATAATGAAGCGTTTGTGGTAAATTTCCAAAGCAATTATTGCTAATAAATTATCGAAGTATTTTATTGAAATCAAATTAAATTAATCGAATCTCAACGAATTAACGTATCATTTGAAAAGGTTTGTGCACCGCGATTTACCACACCGTGTGAAGAACGCATTAAAAGAGATATTGAAATCTTTAGGAAACATGGGGAGACGTATGAGTATAAAAAAAAACCATACGGTACATATGACAAAGCGATACATGGCAATTGTTATTGGGGAAATGAACAAAAACATGAAATGAAACTCGTCTTTAACTTCACAATGAAGCAGTTATTAGATGACTCAGATATACAAGTAGGCAAAAATGAAAAACCATTCAAGTATTATGATGGAGAGCATGGTTTCAGTGTTCACATCACCGATAACAACAAAGAAATTCTGATGGGTGTACCTGGTTCAGCATATTCCAGAGGTTTGGTAATTCGAAAGAAAATCAACACACTTCGAACAACAAGTCAGCTTATTGACTCTGAAGTGCCTAACCCACGATTTTGGGATGACGGCAGTAAGAGAACAGTAAACACATATTTCGGTTTTTCCATTTCGTCTGGTTATTTTGATGGCCCCAGAAAATCCAAACTACTTTATGTGGCTGGTGCACCAAGGGATATTGATGAAACTGGAGCAAATAATGGGGCTGTATACATTTTTGATTTTCAAACACATTATATAAATTGGCAAATGGAAACCGTAATGAAAAAGCATTACACATTTAATGGTGAATGGTTGGGTGAATATTTTGGCTATAGCGTGCTGGTGGAGGATTTTGACAACGATGGTCTCATGGACATTGCCATTGGTGCACCATACCGATCCTCCGGTGCTGTGTACATTTACAAAAATCGCAAAACGATCGATTCTTTGAATTTCAAATTGCACTGTATTTTACATACAACCGAAAAAGGTTATTATCGGGACAAAATGTTCGGGGCAGCTTTGATGAAAGTTGGCGATATCAATCAAGACGGATACAATGGTATTGAAATGTTTGACAACAGAAACTTCATTATTTTTTCATTTTCTATTTTCTTCAACTTTAAAATGATTTTTATCCATTCAGATCTAATAGTTTCGGCGCCTTTTGAAGGTAATGGAGCCATCTATATTTACCACGGCAGTTCAGATGGTCTTTTGGACAAACCTGCCCAGAAAATCCATGCACCCAGCAACGCAGTCAAGTTAGATCAAATGTTTGGTTATGGATTATCGAAAGGAGTCGACTTGGATGGAAATAATTATGTAGATTTTGCGGTCGGAGCTCCTAATGCTGGAGCTGTTTATATTTATAAAACATATCCAGTGATTCGAATTGATGGCAGCATCAAACCTATCGATGAAAAAATACCAATTAGTGCCAAGACATTCGATCTCAGCGCATGCTTTCGTTATGAATCAAATCACAAGATCGAATTTGACGCTCAATTACGTGTCGTCGTCAAATTAGTTGACAAATTCACTCGTGCACATTTTCAAATTGATGGATGCAATGAAGAGGCGTGCGAATTGAATGTCACTTTGGCACCAAATGCGAGTTCAAAGTGTATTTCACTTAAAGCGTCTGTAATATTCCAAACCAATTACATATACGAACCGATTCATATGGAACTTAATCACAGCGTGATTAATGCTATTCCAAAATACGATGCTACTATGGACAACTCAGAGTTTTGCGAAACGTGCGTGGCTCTTGATCCTAAAAGTGTAAGAAACGCATCGAATGTAATAAAATTCGATCCTGGATGCAAGCATGAGCACTGTGTAACGGATTTGCGAGTAACAAGTGCATTGAGCTATAATGCAACGAAGTGCAGTGGACGAGAATCGTTCAAACGCGGTGATTCTTCTTTGACAATCAACTACACGGTTGAAAATCATGGTGAATCCGCTTATTCAGCAAATATTTATGTCACATTGCCAGATCATGCCCACTTTATGAAAATCCCCTCTACTTGCGAACAAGGTATCGCTCAAGAGCTGATTTCGAATAAGACAGTATACATCTGCAGTTTGACCAGTGAAGCTCCGATGTTTCGTGGTGATAAAACTACGCTGAACATTGACATTAACACGCGCAGTCTGACTACGATCCAAACCATTCAAATAGAAGCAATAGCTTCCAGTCACACAACTGCGACAGGCTCACCCATATTTGATAACATTGCACACATAGATAATGTTCCGGTGACTGATTACAGCAACATTGAAGCTTTTGGGTTAGTTTTTTCTTTCTACTTATTTTATAGAGTCTAAATTGTTTTCGAAATCATTTCCAAAGGTACTCTGACAATTCCGAAATTAAAATACAAGCTGGTACCAACACACAAGAGAATCTAACGCACGAATTCGAGGTAAGAAGAAAACAAAATGTACCTTAAGGAGAAGACTGATCAATTTGCAAACATAATTTTGTGCACAGATTAAGAACCATGGCCCAAGCAACATCGATTCGTTGGATGTTTTCATTTATTTGCCAACAAAATATATCGACCCGGTTACGAAGAATGCCAAAGAGCTCGTTGACATTGAAAATGTTTCATTTCACAATAAATTCGAAGGGAACAAATCGGATATCAAATGGTCTCAAACACCATATTCAGACAGCCCAGTTGCATTGACTACAGCTGTGTCGAAGAATGACCCGATTCGAAGTAATTTAAGTGCGGTTCAAACTATTTATTTCGAATGCAGCCATTCCGGATACGAACGCTGTTCCAAGGGCGAGTTCAGAATTACTAACTTTGAAAGTCACACATCATTTGTTATCACTTTGACGTTTCCAATCGACACGAAAAAAGTGGCCGATATAATCAGTGAAGCAGGTCAAGACAATTTCGTTGTTTTCACTTCAATTGTGGT
>NW_022601417.1:0-3018 GCF_009176505.1 Sitodiplosis mosellana
TTAGCTGTCAAAAGTGTAAACATCGACTTTTTCACCGCTCTTCAATAAAATAATTTATTTTCGTTTTTTTTTAAATATTTCAAACTGTTCCCAACTTTTATTTGCTACGACATGAAAGTTTAAATGACAATTTCATCGGAAAAAGTGAAGTTCAGGAGAATAGTACAAAATTAAAAAGGAAAAAAGCAGATTATTCTCAAGACTGTTTACAGTGAATACAATCGGTTTGCCACAGTGCTGTTTCGAGGTTGTTAGGACTGGCAGCAATAGGTTTTCCGATCGGGCAGTATTTCACTACGTGTATTATTTGTAAATATAATTTTATTGAACTAGTCAACATAAATTAAACGGTGAAATAAAAACATTAAAATCATAACACTGAACTCGCAGCAATATAACCTCAACATGTCAACAACACAACCACACAGCTGTGAAACAAACAATTGTAATGGATCCAGATATTATGGATGGTCTCTGAATTGCCGGTTTTGTGGTAAAAAAATATTTGTTGAGTGTCTACGCCAGCTTGATGAATTGAGAACGAAGGAGTTATTGCATGCGTTTGAACTGATGTCTAAAACTGTAAGAAGTGATGGTACTTTCGAATGGAAGATATTATCGGACAAACCCAGCAAATATTCCGAACTTCTTCAAATGTTCAGCGCTGATTCAATATTCGGAATAACATGTCATTGCTGTGCAACTAAGTTCAACAAGATAACCACTGAAATGGAGCACAGAGAAGTATCCATTCAGCGATTGAGTGAAGAAATCGTTAAATCTGTCAACAAATCGATACAAAACAAATTGAATAATGGTTTAATTGATTTAGGTGCATCATCTTCAGCTAGTTATAGTGATAACAAAAACACCAATCCGAAAAAAACACCTGGGCCACAAAAAATCACACCGATAAATGGTATTTATTCAATTCATGTTTCTCGTTTGCCGAAAGATGCTACCTCCGATGATGTAACTGCCATTATCATTGCCAACTCTGAAATTCACACTGATGCCTTTTCTGTTGAGAAAATTCCAAACAAACGGTTCAAAGGTAACTCAAGAAATTTTTCATCTTTCAAAATTTCAACTTTGTCCCATGAAGTTTGCAACAAGATCATCACCTTGGATGATTGGGATCCAAATTACATCGTGAAACCATTCATTCACCCAGTGAAAAAGCAATCTGATGGTACAGCTCAGAAGAAAAATAAACAAAACGCCGAAAAAAAACGAACAACACAACATAATTCTGATAACAACAACAATCGGCAAACCAAAGGCAAACCAAATGCACATTTTCAACGAGAGCAAAATGACAATCAGCGAAAGACACGATATTCCAACAGAAATCATCGTTTTGAAAATTTCTCTCGTCCATACAATCACAATCGGAGATTTCAAAATCAAAATGTGTATAGCCAACGGCTAAGTCAGTGGCAGCAATCTGCTCCTTTTCTGCAGAAACCATTTTTCCATCCGCCTTATGTGATACCAGGTTTGCAACAAATGCATCATCATCCATCACAAATTCCAATGCAAATGCCACAACATCTACCACCACAAATGCTAATGTATGCACAACCTCAGCCATTTTATCACAGTTAAACCCAGCCTTCTCCACCTCATCATTCTGTTTAAATCCACTTTTTGCCACATCATTTCACATTCAGCAGCCACATCAACAACATCTATTCAATAATGTAGTTCCAATGTTGGATGACGCTGCAATGTATTGCATTAATATGAATGGCATCAAAGATAAAGAAAAAGCGATAAACTTTCTTGCTGAAGTGCTTGCGTCGTCTTTCCATTTTTACATGTTGAGCGAATCACACCTCAGTCCTGATGTCGCCTCTTCTGAACTTTTTCCACAAAATTTCGAAGTGTTTCGCTGTGACAGATCTGCGGACACTGAAAAATATCAGCGAGTCAAGAAGAAAGGCTGGGGTGGTGTACTAATTGCAGTAGAAAAATCGTTGCAACCACAATGCATTGGAACAGCCGAACATCTTGGAGCGGAACAAGTCTGGGCAAAAGTCAAGTATAATGGCAGAAATTAAATACTGATCCAGCTATACATTCGACCAGACTCACCGTTTGAAGTCTACAAAGCAAACATGAATGCACTACGTGAAGTCGCTTCTAAAGCAAATCAAAACGATGTGTTGTTTGTATCGGGTGATTTCAATCTCCGGAATCTGATCTGGTACACATGCAACAACAATGCTGATTATGATCCTGATGACATTTTTCAACACAATCCAAATGTAGCAGTAGCTATCAATGCGGTGAGTGAGAAAGAAAGAATCGTGCTCGACACTTGCAATGAGCTTGGATTGCATCAAATATGCACACATCACAACAACAACAATCGGTGGCTGGATTTAATATGGACCAATGAACCCAACTTGTTCACATGCAACAAAAATGACAGCGACATAGCAAAGAAAGAATCACATCATCAAGCGCTTGAAGTAATCATCCATGAAAAAATTGAAAAGAAAGCCGAAAATCAAAGTTCGTACAAAGACTTCAAGAATGCTGATTACAATGCAATGAATGAATATTTCTCAAATGCCGACTGGAGCAGTATTATCAACGAACCCGATCTGAATGCAGCAGTTGACCAGTTGTATTCGAGAATTAACACTGCAATTGAAATGAATGTTGAAGTCAAAACCAGAAAAGAGTCCAATCATCCAAAGTGGTTTAGCCGTGAACTAATAAATATGAAGAATCGTGTTAACAAATTGCACAGCAAGAAGAAATTTGATCCGACTGATGTGATAAGAAACCAACATATCAAATTACGTCGTGAATATAAAAAACAATCTCGATTTGCTTTTAGGATTTACAAACTCGAAATGGAACAGCTGATAAATGAAGATCCTCAGAAATTTTTTGAATACGTCAGAGCGTGTAACAACACAAAAAATGATCTTCCAACTGAAATGGAATACGAAGACCGAAAATTTGACGATCCATTCGAAATTGCCAATTCATTTGCAGCACATT
>NW_022601418.1:0-5334 GCF_009176505.1 Sitodiplosis mosellana
TTTATTGATCAATTTGTTGTAGTATTCGATGCCTTTTTCATTCACTTGTGTTATATCACCAGTTGGCAACACACGAGACCACGCAATGGAAAAACGATAGAAATCCAACTAAAACATACAACCATTGAGAGCTAGAGAATTCACAAATATTTTAAATTTTTTACATTTCAACTTTTTGCTGCTTCAATATCGTCTAAGTAATACTCATAAGAATTGGCGGCAACGTCTCCATTCTGATGGTCATCTATTTTGTCCGGATGCAAATGTAGGAATTTATCCCAAGTACTTAGTCCTTTGCCATCCGAATTCCAACCTCCTTCGATTCGATAGGCAGCTGTTGCGGCACCAAATAGAAACCCTTCCGGAAATAACTAGATTGGAATCATTTGTTGATGAATTTACAGCTGATGCTCCTACTCTATAGTGATAAGAATACTAGTAAATTTATTTCAAAAATCAACTTGATCTAACAACTTACATAAAGATCGAGAAAATAGAAAATAATCGACGCAAGAACATATTTACTTTCTACGTCTATTCTCGTTGACAGCTGATGACAAACTGTTGATGAAACCTGATTTTGAACGATAATAAATTATGCAATGCTTTCAGACAACCAATAATTAATGCACGTCTTCATTAACGTGATCAAATAAAATCAAGTGGAACATAATGATAATAGTGGGAAAATCCAATAATAGTTTTTAGATTACAAAGTGCATATACAGTGTTTTTAGACAAAGTAGAAATTTTTTTTACATCTTTCGTTAGAAATGACGTTTTATCAGCTGGCAACAGAACGAACTGCCTTCGAATTTGTAAATAAAAAACACTTGTGTTTGAAATGTGTCAATTTAATTTAGGTTTAGTTTTAATCTAACCAAGTTCTTTTCATTATTAGCGGAACAATTCTATGAATTAATCTTTTCGAGTGAGGAATATCTTTGTGTTTAATTTTCGAACGATTCATACATTTCAATCGAGAAATTCTGATAAGAGTTTGATTCGTGATACATCAAATCGATTAAAGTAACCAACAAATAAGATTATTTCAAATGGTCCCAATTTAAATTCATTTCGTTATCATATATTTGACAACAACAAACAAAAGTGCAATCAGTAGACTTTTGGAATGCGGCGTGATGTCGTCAATGATGCCGTCAAAAATTGTGTCGACTTCTTGGGGATTCGTTCTCGACGTGGAGATGACATATTGACGTAATACAGCCCGAATTTCTCTCTGAAATTGAAGCAATACACAGCATAAAAATGAACAAATATTTAAATCTAAAATATTTTGAATTGTTCAACTGTACTTACGTGTATCCCGAGCCCCATTCGAAGACATCAATCAAAGACCAAGCTGTTCAAAGATTAAATGCAATGAACGATTTTCGGGGTTGTTTGTTTTTTTTCGCCGGAAACACCAATAAGATTAAAGACTTGATAGTTTAAATCATGATAAACACACTCAACGCAACAACGATGATGATAAATCTCCAGACAATTCCAAATTTCGCTGAAATTCTATTGAAAAATGCTTGGGATAAGTCGCGAAAAAGTAACCATCCTCAACATTTTCCATTCTTTTTTCAATATCTTTAACATAATTTTTGATTCTATGTTTTGGACAGTATGGGCAAAAGATAATTTTATGGATTTGAACGATAGATATGTTTTTTTGTCTTGCCAAAAGAATGCATTGCTGTATTAGTTGTCCAGTCAGTGTGTATCAAACGTTCAAAACCATTAGTTTCAACGCTTCAATGACGAAGTCATTCAATTTACTTCCTTTGTCCGAAATCCTTCAAATCCAGAGAAAATAAAAAAACATTGAAAAACAATAAGGCACAACAGCACAATTTTACCTTCAAAGAAAGGAGGCTTTTTCCATATAACAATGACCATATCAAATACGAGTCGCTACAACGGAATCGATAGTCAACTATCATGCCATGAAAAACATCTCACAAACTCTTATCGACACTTGTCTCAAATGTTTACTTTTTTCAATTAATAAAATAATTGCAAACAGATTGCTGGAGATTAGCTGAAGCTTCATTTAATACACTCGCTGTCGATCCAAGAACTCGCTGTCGAAAATATGATTACTTCAATAATTTGAGCTTCATTTCAGAGTACAATAAATAACAAATTATGAAACAATACGAACCAAACTCAAGTGAAATGCATTCCGGAAGATGGAAAACGCTGCTACTAAGCAACAACGATGCGATAATAAAGCCATAATAGAGAGAGAAAAATGTTTTCCAAGATTTTTTATTCTAGATTCAATTACATTTGTATTCGGTGACAGCAAATTCTACTCAATACACGTCAAGTAGACTTCAAACATTTTTTCGTTACATCATCAGCACGTGGATTGAATACGTGGAATATATTTTATTTTTGGCATCTAATTTGTTTGGCAATTCATTGTAACCGCATGTTCAAGTTCATGAAATAATTTCTACAGGAAAGTTCGACTACGCTTTTTTAGATTTTTGTTTCGTCTTTGACGGTAAAACAAGTGAAACAATTATTTGAAGAATTTTTATCAACGAAAATGCTGCGAACGCCAGAATAGCAAAAATGAACACCCAAACATCCAAGTTGTACAGTTTATAAAATGGTAATTCCACAGCGACGCTTCTCAAATGTGGAGCGCCTTTATTTTTGGCCACATGTTTAACCCAATGCATTCCTAATTCCAGCGGAGTTAGTGGTTGATCGCGAAATCTATCCGATATTAATTTTGCATTTTCCGCATAGCTGAAAAAAAAACATATAAAAACTCATGAACATTTCGAAAATTAGTTCAATGACCACGATTATCTACCTGGGATCTCCAAGAACTCTCTTAACAGCTGATGCTAATCTCTCTTCAGTTAAATGTTCATATGGCACGTTGACACCGTAGCCCTTTTGTTCAGCCAAATACATACTTGAATATGATTAAATTAAATTTCGTTAAGATATTACTATGAATAATAATCAAAATCATTTTGTTAATTCGTACTCTAAGGTGCGTACTTAAGATGTTGATCGAACATGAATGGAATTCCCACCACAGGTTTGCCAAAATGTACAGTTTCTAAAAGAAATGATCTCTAAATAATTCTGTTACAAGCTATTTTAAATGGTCATCATTTTTATACCAGTTGTACTCAAAAGACCGCCATGACTGACAAACAATTTGATGTTTTTGTGCGCCAAAATTGACTGCTGATCAAACCATGGTTCAACGTATACATTGTCATTTTTGTGCGATGGTATAGTGATGGGTTCATCGTTTTTTATCAGAATTCGATAGTTTGGATATGCTTTGAAGGCATTAACAATTGAATCAAATTTATTTTTTGGAAGCTTGTGTAAGAGCAATTGTGAACCGAGTGAAACAAAAATGGCTCCATCTTTTGCTTCGTCCAGAAATGTTTGAATTTTTTCCGGCAACGGAGAAATTTCCTTTTGGATCTGCATGCCACCGACTTCAATCATATTCGAAGCGTACGGCCGTGGTGTACCGATTGTTGTATGCGTATTCAATAAGACCAAAGACACATTTCGTCTGATTTCTTCCAAAGATGGCCAGTTTTTAGCGTCGGGAAAAACTTTTTCCATTAATTCTTGCTGCTTTGGTGTATAATAATACGGCAACGTGATGTCTTCAAACCAATACGCCAATGAATTGTACATTCGTTGCCAGAAGTTCATTCGATCGGTGTAATGGTTAATTGTGAATGGTATGTAAGATGCAAAATTTGGTGTACCAACTAAATCGGTTGTGAACTTGGACGCACCGAATGCACTGAGCCCAATGACAGGTGCATTATAATAGTTTCCAAGTGCAAGTAAGGCATCATTAAGTAAAACTTCAACAATTACAGCATCAAAATGTTGTTTGATTTTTATGAAATCTTGGAAATTTTTACTCGATACCGTCCAATTCGTCATATTCATACCAGTGCTATAGCTCATAAATATGAATTCCCAAAAATGAACACCACTTAAATCGACAAAATTATTTTTTGCCATGGCTACAAAAAAAAAAACGAAATGGGATATTATCAATGGAAATAACTACGAAATTTTTTTTTTAAAATGTCCTTTACTTTTACGAGACAATTCCCAGGAATGCTCAAGAAACACTTCTTTGTAGTTGTTTATGGGTTTATTTTGTTTGAACGGGCTGATCACGGTCACTTCATTACCGTCTTCAGCAAGAGCTTTCATCAAATTGTGACCGATGTAATAATGAGATCTCGATGTCGTTGGAAGCACTGCCAAAAATTTGTAACTGCACACATTTTGATAAATCACACACAATGCCAACAACACTTGCAACAGTTTCATTTTTTCAATTTTAATGAGGAAGATAAAAACAGTTTGACTTATTGAACGTACGTGCCGCAACTGAAATCAAATATCAGTGGGGGAACTATTTAAAGAAATAGAATTACATGCCGCAAGCATACCGGCAACTTAGAATACGATGGAATTTCATAATATTTTGAAAGAAAAAAGTTCAACATTTCATGTCACTTTGATGATTGAACGTAAAATTGACACATTTTCGGATGTTGTTATGTATTCGGGGTTGCTGAGATTGTACAGATTGGAGTTTTAAAGTGAATTTAACTTTCAAAATACGTTGAAATCTGACTGAAACGCGGTCGACGCTTGACGACGCATCAACTAGCGCTACGGTTACGCATACTTTCATTTACATTGAATTTAGCTGAAATGTATTAACATTGAGTACGTTTGAATCAGTCACATAAATGTGGTTTAGCTGTTCTTGTGTAGGTAAAATGTCAAATCAGCATTTCTCATTTTCAGATATCGCATTTGTTTTACGATTGCTATAAATGAATGTATTCAATGTAGTAATGTTAGTGATACCAAACAGGAGAGATATTTTAATGCAAATAACTCACAATTGCTAATTCCAATAATGATTTCTACATTTCATCAACAGCAAAGGCAACAATTGCAAATTTGCTTCTATGTGAGTGTAATCATTGCAAACTAATCTATCAAGCAAACGTGACCATGTCATTCGCTCGTGTATTTTATCATATTCGGGGCTGTTGATTTTTTGATTCGTTATCACATTCTCATGCATATTATAATTGTAAACGCGCGGTTATTTCAAAAGCAGAATAAACATAGTAACTGAATAAACAATAGCGTTGTAAGGTTTTGGAGGTAAAAATCTATTGATGTGATTTTATTTTGTTAGGAAACAAGAGTTAAAAATGGTCTCAATTTTTATTCATTTTTTCATCATATTTTTCACAATTGGATCAATTATTTGATGAATCAAAGGGCAAT
>NW_022601419.1:0-10063 GCF_009176505.1 Sitodiplosis mosellana
GCAATAAGCCTCGGAAAATACACTTTCCTCAACACCGCTTTATATCGATACACTAGAGGTACCCTAGAACCTCAACTATACCCCACTTTATATATACCGTTTGAAAGGTCTTGAGGTGGGCTATCCAAAACCGTTTGGATCCCACTGGATTTCTCCCCTAGATTCCTCACAATTGGGCTAGGCAGAAATTTCAAGTCACTTTTTAGTAGTATAAAAAAGGGCATTCAAAAACGCGAAAAAACGCGAAAAAACGCGAAAAAACGCGAAAACGCTAATTACCTCGCGTTTTTCGCGTTTTATTATTCCAACAATAGTAACAGCATGCACGCAGCATGCATGCTGTGTAATAAAAGAAGACGAAGACAAAAGGGAAGGTCAAGCAAAGAGGAAAAAGAAAGAGACCTGAAAATAAGAAACAAAGAAGAAAGCGAAGAAGATAAAGAGAACCTAAAAACAAAAAGAGACCTGAAAATAAGAAATTTGAAATGAAAGACTTTTTTTTTATTTTATTGTTTTCTGTTTTTATTTATTTGAATGAATTGAATTAAAGACATGAATCGTTCAGTTGTTTTTACATAATTCAGTTAAACTTAATTCTTAATTTGTTCAAATTCTATGAAATAATAATTGCTCGCGTTGTTTTGAATCTGCGACGGCATGTTGGACAGGCTTTTTTGCCTCTTTTCTCTTTTTCGAAGTCGATTCATTTATGCGTCTACTTCATGGTGAAATACGCGAAAAACGCGAAAAACGTGAAAAACGCGAAAAACGCGGAAAAAAACGCGAATAACGCGAGAAACGCAACGCGAAAACGCGAGAAACGTGGAAAACGCGAAAAATAGCTCGAATTGTTTTCGTGTTTTTCAATGCTCTCAATGTTAGGTATATGCAAAGACGCGCAGCATGAGTGCTGTAAACAAAAAAAGAAAGAGAACACAAAGAAGATGAAAACAAAGAAGACAAAAGAATCCTGAAAATAAGAATTTTTAAATAAAAGACCCTTTTTTTTCATTTTATTGCTTCTTTTGTTTTTATTCATGCTTAAACGGTGAAGCTTGACTGCTTTGTTGATGTGTATAACAATACGGGTAAAACACCGGTGCTCCGAGGTTTTCATACAAACTTCCCATGTAGAATATCGGAAACAGGCAAAAATCGAAAAAAAAAGTTAAATTTTTTTTTTCGATTCTCATACAGTATTTCATGTGCCCAATCCAATGGTGTTATCGGCACATCGAAATTCGCGCTCCTTATCACTTAATTTTCACTCCGAAGCCAAATCACAACCAAAACAAACATTAAAATGAATCATCATTCCAATGGACTTGAAAGTGTATCGAACATTTTTGCTTCAATTAAAGTGAAACACGATTTCTATAGTCAAAGATGTTTTACGATTCACTTACAGCCGAACAGAATTTATGTTGCACTTTTAAAAATCAAGAATATTGTGTTACGGTTATCCATAAGTGGTTCAACTTTAGTCATTTTTATTCCCGACCACTAATATCTACAAATTATAAAATAATATTGTACAAAATCAAATTTAGCCAGTGATTGGCCAGTGTTAAATAAAATAAAATGAAAAAACTTCATGACCAAGTATGGACATGGTTTCAAATTTATCCCTAGGATAGCAAAATGTTGAACATTTTTGAGAAAAAATTGATTCGAAATATCCGTATTATTAAAATTTGTGATGAAAAACCAGGGAATATTGGCTTGAACTTCAATTTTGACTGTGTTTTGAGCAAAAATTGACAATTTATTTCTTGTTTCCTCTCCGGTATTCATCCTTGGTATAAAAAAATTTCAAATATTTTAATATGACTGGAAATTTTTCATATTTATGGCACCAATAAGAACAGAAATAAAGTTTAACATCAATTTAAATTGAGTAAGAATTTTGCTAGAAATTTTGGTATTTTGACCAAAAAAATTTATCCCTAGGATAAATTTATCACGAGGAACATAAATTGGGCAGTTTGGAGCGAAAATTTTAAGCAGAAAAGTTGCGCGGAAAATTTTCAAATGAAAAGAGATAGCTATATAGTTCACTATAGTTCACTATATAGCTATCCCTTTTCCGCTCATTCATCATCGACATTTTTCCACGCAACTTTTCTGTATTACATTTTCGCTCCAAACTGCTCAATTGACTGTTCATGAAATGCAATGAAAATCTGCAGAACGATTTCGTGCGTTTATATCACGAAATTTTTGCAAAATTTATCTCCTCCCAATGCGTCATACAATCTAAAGAACCTTCAATATAGAATACATAAAAATAAGACTGAACATATAGATATCCGAATGATTCTAAAAGAAGTCTGTTGCTATTTTGGAGATACAGACGGCTTCAAAATTAAAACCACGCGTAGAACTTCAAACAGACATAAATAATATGAATTTTTCTAAACATTTCATGGCTGTTTTATTTGTATCGTTATTTAAAAATCAACAATACGATTTTATACATAGTAGTTATCTAATGAATATCTTAACTACAGGGGGTTTGTAGATTGAAACACAAGCACACTAGCGCCGCAGTTTGCCCTACAATATCATATACGGCAAGCTGCAGAACTATTCATTCAGTATATATCATGCAGCTCAACTGTCAATCTGTAATCCCCCTGCTTAACTATGCGTATTTTAAGAATATGTGAACCTGAAGCAAAGAGAGTATTTATTACAATTAAATTTCTAAAGGAATAGAATAAATATTTGCGAACAGATTTAATTGAATGTTAGGAGGCAAAATGATATCAGAACATCGAAACATCGAAACAATATACTCCGATGCCATACCACAAGAAAATTATTCTTCCAAAAGTTCCAAGAATGCTTTTGGTACTAAGCCATTTATCTAAAAAATAAAGATTGAAATAAAAATCACGTAATTCAAATTTTATTTTTTTTTTTCATTTTCACTTACCAGGCCTTGTTTTCCATACATATAATCAGAATTGAGGGGATTTAATTCCGTCACAAATATGATCTGTTGTTAAAGATGTTTATGTCAGTTTAAAAAAAGAAAGTCTGATTTGAAACCGTCTCACCTCATTAGCGCTGAGATTAAGCTCAGTACTGTCCGTTGCGTCATATGAGCAAAGTACCCGAGCTCTTTGTTTCCAATCGTTTTGTATACCACAAATATTCTGACTGTTACATGAGTTTCCTGGCGCATTAGCGCTGTTCAGGTTCTTTGGTTTGTCGTTATGTAATACAACTGGAACGTATGGCTGGTGTCCTCCCAGACTATTCAAATACGAAGAAGAAGAAAAAGAAAAAATTGAAAATTTCCAAAATATTGCAAAAATATAAACGAATCTTAATTTATATTTTATATGCTGCCAATTAATTGAGCTCGCAAAAATTGACTTTAGTTTCCTGCGTGTCCACATCGGACCACCCGTTTGGCCGCCAGCCCGGAACAGACGGACAAAACTCCTACAATAATCGCTCATCTTTAATTGCTTTCACATATTTCTTTCTTTCATTATCAAATTCAAATGGCAACACCTGTCAAATTAGACGTCTACTTTTTTTTTCTCTCTCCGTCTATTTTCAACAAATTTGTTTGTTTTTAAATTGTTTTTCGTCTTAATTGTACGATATTTTACATCAAATTGAAAGTTTAAGTCCTGTTTTACCTCAGCAACATAAAGTTTTCGTTCGAAATTTATTTTTGTGTACAGTTTCAGTGTATAATTTCTTCAAGTTTTTCTTCGTTCTGTTTACTTGTTATTGTTGTTGCCTACTGACTGACTGTAAACATGTGTACATCGAGCTGTGAGGTTAAAAGCCAAATCGCTGAGCTGTTGACAATGCTGGAGCCAATATGGAACAAATTAAACCAGCTCAAACATCTTTATTCTGACGAAATTAGCTCCGTGAGATCGGACAAAGCCGATAAATCGGCAAACTCACGTACTGAGCCAATGGATGAAACTCCGGCACCAACCCAAATTCAGCAGCAAATATCGGACAACGTGTCAAACTCGGGTTTACCGCTTGTAGACTTGCAAAATGTAAACATTTCACGGCGGAATAAAAGCAAGCGGCCCAGACTTGACTCGGAAGAACTGAACTCTTCAGATGAAGAGCAAAGTGACACTTCACCGCTGTGCAAATTGGTTTTTAGTCGTGATGCCAGTGGGAACAGTGGACAAAACGGTGCAAATTCAAAGCCCGTTGATACTATATTGATGCGCTCGGTTTATTTAACCGAATTTCTACCGACAACCGAGCCTGCCGACATTATTAATCACTTGAATAGCATTGAAACTGTCCGACCTTTGACAAATGATTTCAAAATTACCAAGCTCGTGAAGAAAGACAACAAAATGGAGTTGTCATTCGTGTCATTCAAACTCGATGTTCCTCGCCAACACTTTGACAAGGTAATAGCGGCAGGTATTTGGCCCAAGAAAATCAAAGCCACCGAATTTCAGGTCAAGTCTGTGAAGTCATCTGCACCGGCAAATCTTCCCAAAACTCATGACAACCATCAAATTCGGTTGCAACTACAAAATTTATCAGCAAAGGCCGCTCAAACTAAGTCAAAAAACTCCAGTGGCACAGTGAGAAACCAACGGTTGGAACCGGCAATGAATGCATCGAACCAGAATTGCAACAAACAACCACTACAGCGCCCACGGAGGGGTCGGCGCCAACGCAATCAGCAAAATTTGTGCCAAAAGAGCTGTTGTCTCCAACGTCAGCCTCAACCCGTTGTGAAGAGACAGCACAACGGCTGCACAGGTTACTACGAAGGAAATCGTCACGATTTTCATCGCCGATGTTGCAACTAAAGTCATGCACATCGGATGATCACTGCGTTTTGTGTACAATCTATTACCAAAACTGTCGTAGCATATGCAACAAACACAAACGCTTCTTTTGTACCGCCGCTTCCTGCGATCACGATATGATAATATTAACTGAAACGTGGCTCAGAAATGATATTTATGATGCTGAATTTTTTGACGATTCATATTCTGTTTTTCGTAAGGATAGACTTTTTCAACGCGGCGGTGGTGTACTAATTGCAACCAAAAATGACAAATTCGCCAGTGAAGAGATAAAAATCGCCGGTGCTGACGATTTGGAATACGTTTGTGTGAAAGCTACTACTAAATCACATGTCATCTACATCTACTGTGCATACATTCCACCAAATTCACCGCAAACAGTCTACGAATCACATTTAACAGCCATGCACAAAATCGCTACCGATCCTGAAGATGTTGTTATTTTTGTTGGTGATTTTAATCTGCCGCATGTTGAATGGTCAATTGATAGCGACGATGACAACATCATGATTCCAACTAAATTTGCACCGGAGTACACGGCCACTTTCATCCAGGGACTCATGAGCATGGGAGTTCATCAGGTAAATCATGTACGTAATGATTCAAAAGAACGACTATTGGACTTGTTCTTTACTAATGATTTCACCAACATTTCGATTGAGCGTGTAAATGAGGTTAACGCACTGACGGAAGTGGAAGATCATCATCCACCGATATTAGCCACATTTGAGTGGCATGGAAACAATACAACCGAGGCCAACATCAAAACAAAAGCATTCAATTTCAAGCGTGCCAACTATAAGGACATGAATGCACACTTTGCAAATATTAACTTCACCGAATTATTCCATGGAAAGACAATCATCGAGAAGGTGAACTTGCTGCACAAGACTTTGGACGATGCAATCATCAAATTTGTGCCTACTTACATCGTCAAGTCGATACAAAAATGTCCATGGAAAAATAAATTCCTAATAACACTGAAAAATAGGAAAAATAAGGCATGGAAACGCTACAGACGATCAGGCTATCATCAGTCGTTTGAATGGAAATACATTTTGGCATCCCGTGAATTCGATAAACTCAACACGGAACTCTACAACACATACGTGGAGAAAATGAAATCCTCGCTCAAGTATGACGCATCGAGATTTTGGCAATATGTCAATTCAAAGAAGAGCACCGACAACAAACCAAAAGTCATGCAATTTGGTGATGTGCGCACAGCAAACGAAACCGAACAGGCCAACCTGTTTGCAAACTTCTTCAGTAGCAACTACGATGACTCAACGACTCAAGGCGTTCAACAATCGCCTACCGATGAGTCACACCAAACTGAGGAATTCCAGCTCGACATCAATTTCGTGCTTGAAGAGCTGCAAGCCGTGAACACAAAGAAAGGTACAGGTCCCAACGGTATGCACCCGTTGATACTGAAAAACTGTGCGAGTCATTTGGCGGCTCCACTCACCGAGATTTTCAATGAATCATTGTCAACTGGCCATTTTCCTGACAAATGGAAACGCTCGAGTGTGTCACCTATTTTCAAAAAGGGGGCGAGATCGAAAATTGAAAACTATCGTTGCATTGCTAAGCTCCAAACTGTGGCGAAGTTCTTCGAGCATTTGGTGAACGTCAAACTTCTGTCTCTGGTACAGGACAAAATCACCAAAAAGCAACACGGCTTCATGAAGTCCAGATCCACTGCATCTAATCTCACCGAATTTACCTACTATGCCCAGAGAGGCATAAATTCAGGTGCGCAAGTGGACGTTCTCTACACGGACTTCAGTAAAGCGTTTGACAGAGTAAACCACAAGAGATTGATTCTGAAACTCAGATCGTTCAACCTGCCAGACAATCTTCTTGCTTGGATCGAATCATACCTGTCCAACAGAACGCAATTCGTTAAGTATGGGAGCAGCGAGTCGAATGAATTCAACGTATCATCTGGCGTACCACAGGGTAGTCATCTCGGACCCACACTATTCCTGTTGTTCATCAACGACATAGTGGACGAAATGGACGACGTGTTCATTTCTTTGTTCGCCGATGATGTAAAAATCGCGAAAATCATCCACTCGAGCACGGATGCGGAAGCGTTACAGCGAGCCATCGACAAACTAAAGGTTTGGTGCGACGTAAACAATTTGCACCTGAACCTTGACAAATGTGCCGTCCTTACAATCACCACAAAAAGGAAGGACATCATCGACACTAATTATAAATACGGTGATTTTACCTTCAAGTGCGTACGGGACCACAAAGATCTCGGCGTCATCATTGACCAAAAGCTTAGCTTTATAAAGCACATTGACGCGATCACCTCGAGAGCTACAGCAGCCTTGGGATTCATCAAAAGATTTTGTTACGACATAACCGACGTTCAAACGCTCAAAACACTATACTACGCACTGGTTCAGTCTCATCTTGAGTACTGTAATGTTGTATGGCTACCAACTTATACCGTGCATATCGACAAAATTGAGAGCGCATAGTAGTCGAAAATCTTTTCTCTTCAAAATATCATTGGTTTTATCAATGGGGTTATGAATTGAAGGAGTAAGACCGGCGTGGAGGCCTGTGGAGTGCTCCGGGAGGCACTTTAAGCCGTGGGATCCCGTGCAATATATACAGAAGATGAGTACAGGTATTGCACGTAAGATGGAGCGCCTAACGCTAGGTTGTTGTCTTCGATACATGTATTGATTGCAATTACCGCTAAAGGTTGTTGCCTGATATTGGTGAATACATCAGTATATCAGTGTCAGAGCATGTCTCTTCATCGAAAAACTCAATTACAAAAATGAGATGCGTAGTTTGGATTGGCTCATTAGAAGTGAATAACTTGAGTAAACAGAAAATCTAATGGAATACAGAGACGGGCCAAAAAATGGAAGTGATGGAGGTCTTCGTATATCGGACCACATGCGACCTGAGAGCCCTCTCTTGACCAATATAGAAAGTACGGGCACAAAATAGTATTCACAGCGGGCGCCTCGCAATAGACTGATTACAGCCTGAGCGACGAGTCTCTGACCCCCGCATATATCCAATAATCCAATAATCCAATGGCTACCAACTTATACCGTGCATATCGACAAAATTGAGAGCGTGTTGAGAAAGTTCACCCAGTTCGCCCGAAGAGAGTACCGTACGGCGGCCAACGGCTACAGTATCACCGACTACAACAAGCGACTTGAAGCGTTGAACATGACATCGTTGGAGCGTAGGAGAGTGAATGCATCTATTGTATTCATGTACGACATCGTGAATGGGATCGCAAATTGTCCCAATGTACGCAATGACATCGCAATTGGAGAGAGCGCACGTAGGTTAAGGCACACAGACTACCTAAAGATTAAAGATAAGCTCATGGACAAACAAATCAGAGCTCAAGTGCCTCAAATATGCAAGTTTGCAAACAAAGTGGCTGAAGAATTCAATAACTCAACCAGCCGTGCTAATTTCATCTCGTCGATACGCAGCGAACAAAACCAAAAATTTAATATTAAATATTGACAAATTTTTATCTTACATCCCTACAAAATGTATAGAAATAATGATATTTATCCGTGATTTTTACACAAACTTTAAAATAAGTAGCAACATTAACTGTGATATAGCCATCCATTGAGTTGGTGATTAACTTTTGACCTGCCATTAATTTATAATGGAAACTACCGTTTATGTTAATGTATTTGCAAGTATTGTAATTTTTTTTTCTTATGTCTTTCGGTCTCTACTAAATTACAAATTCATAACTACCAACAGGGACTTGATAGATTAGACGTAAAATTTTTCTTCAATGTATCACCTCTTGATAAATTGAATGATGACTTTTGCAGTCATTACGGCCGTCACTACAGTGTTAACGCTTCAGTTAGTCTTTCATTTTTTACACGTTTAAGTTAGGCTATATTGGACCGTTTACATTTCGGCTACCTATGCATTTCCATGTATTGGTTAGGTTATCTTGTGTCAATGCTTTTTAGACCAAGTTGTTATACCAATAGAAAAAGACTATTACTTACAACTACTTATTGTATAAAATTACCATATATTGTACAAACACAAAAAGATCAGGTTTTTCACGACTCTTGGAGTCGTTTTCCTGCAAACCAAAATATTCAGCCAGTTTTTGGCGGTGTTAAATAAATAAATAAATAAATAAATTATTGTTCACATATTGCAATTGATTTCACATACTGATTTTTCAAGTATTTGTTCGTGTATGTTGGTAGTTCTAATAATTCCTTGTTGCGTGTGGGTCTATTGTTATTCTACACTAGTTTCGATTTAAAAAAAAAAAGATTCTAAATTATTATCATCACCTAATAAATCATATATTTTTTATTTTTATTTTATTGACATCGCCAAAGAACTGACTGAATAAATTGTTTTGCAGGAAAACGACTCCAAGAGTCATGAAAAACCTGATCTTTTGAACAGTGAACACACAAATTATTATGTAATATAACACAGTGCAACAATTTTAAAAAAGTTTTAGACAATACAGGAGTGACAATACTAGGGCGTTAGTACTACCTGAGACAAGAAAAACCCAAACTGAGTTTTGCAAGTTCTGTTGGCGTTTTCGTTTTATCGACTTATATGTTTTTTTCCTATAATGGATTTTTGGCAAAGTTGACATCTTAAATTTTTGGTCCATAAATCATTCAGTAATTGGCGATAGCGTATTATTATCTTGAGCAAAGTTGTTGCTTAAAGTCCAATAAATACATTTTACAACAAACTATGCCCAAAAAGTCAGATTTTGTAGGTTGTTTGGGGCAAAATGTCGAAAAAATGGTCGATTTTTCCAGTTTTTCGACTAAAACTCGCAACGTATTCATTTTTCTGGCCACCATCTTTGACGATTTCATGGCCAACGTAAAGAGAAACAACTTTGCTCAACACGCCAATCCAGAAAAATCATGTTCTGTCTACCTTTTGGGTAGGGCTCAAAATCACTCTTAAGTACCAAAAATGGTCAATTTGTTGAGAATTTTGGCCTATTACATGGAAATGACTGTATATATTTCCATTATTTTTCACTTGAATCTTCGAGAAAGTGTGTCTGCAGATAACGTGAACTTATTTTTAAGCTAGTTTAGTAAAAAAAATCGTTCATTTACAGGGAAATTTCAAGTTTTTCACCTATTTTTGAGCGTTTGGTGGACATTTGGTAAAATGAAGTCATGACAACAGCCAAATTTCAGTTTCTTATGTATGTCACATTAAAG
>NW_022601420.1:0-6594 GCF_009176505.1 Sitodiplosis mosellana
CACAAAATTTCGAAGTGTTTCGCTGTGACAGATCTGCGGACACTGAAAAATATCAGCGAGTCAAGAAGAAAGGCTGGGGTGGTGTACTAATTGCAGTAGAAAAATCGTTGCAACCACAATGTATTGGAACAGCCGAACATCTTGGAGCGGAACAAGTATGGGCAAAAGTCAAGTATAATGGCAGAAATTTAATACTGATCCAGCTATACATTCGACCAGACTCACCGTTTGAAGTCTACAAAGCAAACATGAATGCACTACGTGAAGTCGCTTCTAAAGCAAATCAAAACGATGTGTTGTTGGTATCGGGTGATTTCAATCTCCGGAATCTGATCTGGTACACATGCAACAACAATGCTGATTATGATCCTGATGACATTTTTCAACACAATCCAAATGTAGCAGTGGCTATCAATGCGGTGAGTGAGAAAGAAAGAATCGTGCTCGACACTTGCAACGAGCTTGGATTGCATCAAATATGCACACATCACAACAACAACAATCGGTGGCTGGATTTAATATGGACCAATGAACCCAACTTGTTCACATGCAACAAAAATGACAGCGACATAGCAAAGAAAGAATCACATCATCAAGCGCTTGAAGTAATCATCCATGAAAAAATTGAAAAGAAAGCCGAAAATCAAAGTTCGTACAAAGACTTCAAGAATGCTGATTACAATGCAATGAATGATTATTTCTCAAATGCCGACTGGAGCAGTATTATCAACGAACCCGATCTGAATGCAGCAGTTGACCAGTTGTATTCGAGAATTAACACTGCAATTTATTTATTTACACCGCCAAAAACTGGCTGAATACTTTGTTTGCAGGAAAACGACTCCAAGAGTCGTGAAAAACCTGATCTTTTCGTGTTTGTATATACAATTTAGTGTGTGATAATTTTAGTAGTAGTAGTAATTGAAATGAATGTTGAAGTCAAAACCAGAAAAGAGTCCAATCATCCAAAGTGGTTTAGCCGTGAACTAATAAATATGAAGAATCGTGTTAACAAATTGCACAGCAAGAAGAAATTTGATCCGACTGATGTGATAAGAAACCAACATATCAAATTACGTCGTGAATATAAAAAACAATCTCGATTTGCTTTTAGGATTTACAAACTCGAAATGGAACAGCTGATAAATGAAGATCCTCAGAAATTTTTTGAATACGTCAGAGCGTGTAACAACACAAAAAATGATCTTCCAACTGAAATGGAATACGAAGACCGAAAATTTGACGATCCATTCGAAATTGCCAATTCATTTGCAGCACATTTCAAAAAGGCATACACACAGACAACTGATGGATCTGAAGCAAGTTATCGTGAAGATGATCCCATATTGTTGGACCGATGTGCTAAGTTTCCACCTATTCAAATCGATGAGGAATTAGTCATGGAAAAAATGAATGAGCTACCAAACAATTTGGTGTCTGGTCCGACGGAATACCAAATCTACTCATCAAAAAATGCATGCTTTCATTATTGAAGCCAATAACTCACATATTGCACGAATCGTTGAATACTGGAAATGTACCGATCGCATGGAAACAATCTTATGTGAGACCTGTGCATAAAAGTGGATCAAAATACAAAATCGAAAATTATCGTGGAGTCGCCCTGCAATGCATAATACCAAAACTTTTGGATTCAATTATAGCAAGCCATCTGAATTATCACATAAAGAACATCATTGATGATAGCCAGCATGGTTTCATAAAGGGACGGTCAACAATTACGAACTCGGTTGAATTCACCTCACCCACACTGATCAACATGGAACATGGGATTCAAACTGATGCAATCTATCTTGATCTTGCAAAGGCTTTTGACTCAGTTGACATAAACCTGCTCATACATAAGCTGAAAATTATGGGACTGAATGAACAGCTGCTAAATTGGATCAAATCATACCTCAGTAAGCGTGAACAAATTGTAAAATTAAATGAAATCATGTCTTATCCTTTAGAAGTAACATCGGGAACTGGTCAAGGATATCCGATCGGCGCGAAATTGTTCATCTTGTTCATCATTGATTTACCACACTACTTGGTCAATTCGAATCTACAATCATTTGCCGATGACACACGCTTCTCGATGCAAATAAATCGAATTGAGGATTGTATAGCACTGCAAGAAGATCTAAACAGAATTGTTGAGTACTTCAAACGAAACCGTATGGCATTGAACGTCAACAAAACGAAACTTGTGTCATATCATCGTGGAAAATTGAAGTTTGCTTATGTTTACTCCATCGGAGGCGTTCCGATTGAGAGAGTCAAAATAATAAAGGACCTCGGAGTGGTTTTGGATGAAAAATTGAATTTTGCACCACACATCGAATACATAACTGCCAAAGCTAAGTCAAGACTAGCATGGATCAAACGCTTCGGAAGAGAGTTCAATGATCCTTGGACCATAAAGAGACTCTTTTTCACATTCGTATTACCAATTATTGAATACGGATCACAAATATGGTGCCCATATACTGACGAGAAAATTGCCAGAATCGAATCAATTCAAAAGCAATTTCTACTATATGCACTAAGAAAAATAAAATGGCCACACAAGTTCAAAAAACCACCATATGAATGTCGATTGCTGGAATTGCAAATGACTACGCTCGAAGAACGAAGAAAAATTGCACAAATTTCAACAATTCACAATGTGATATGTGGACATACATCATCGAAGCAGATTCTGAACAGTATATACATTAGAACACCGAAACGTTGGACAAGAGAATCAGATTTCCTATCGTTACCAACGCGTCACAGTGATTACACCAAGTTTGAGCCCATCAACTATATGCTCATTACATACAATAAATTTTATAAATACTGTGTACCTATAAAACCACCAAATATTTCAGATGAATTTAACATTAGTACAATTCCAGTCTGTGATACTTATTTAATTGATTTCAATACAAGTACAGATACTGTTAAGCATAGAATAAATGAATATTTTAAGAGACACAGAATTTGGAGAGATTGAAAAATTGAAAAATTGTGAAATTGTAAATATAACTTGTTTTTTATATTTTTACAAATAAACCACCTCTGGCGAAGAAACGCTATATGGTGCAGAATAATAATAATAATAATAAAAAAAAAACCGTAAGGAATTGCTTGAATCCCTATTTCCTTCTCATACGTAGATCTTGTATTTCTTAGCCCTTGAGCTCTGACGACAACTGTTCCGACGGCATATATGCACAATAATTTAAGGTACACACGTTTCGTCAACACTTTATTCAATGGTTGGATTTCTGGAGCGCATTTTTATGAATCGCTTTTTTCTACATAAACTACATAAATTAAGGCTCTGAATCACTCATTCCATGAATAATTAAGCAAAAATTTGAATTCATAAGCACTGACATTTTCTTGTCGTTATAATTAAGAGACAACAATTGAGCAGCATAATATGTACTTGGAAATACAAAGAAGAGCAGCGGAACTCAGTTTTACTGGGTGGAGAACTTGAAGAAAGCCAAATAAAAGTGGATGATCATTTATTTAAAATTTTCATGAATGCGCATAATTAAAAACTGTTTGAATACGAAAACCTCATTCATAAACCGGATAGTAGAATCGAGGAGAAAATGGGCTTCGAACTTGAACATTTTAGAAAAATCTTCGGATTTACTCAGTCAGTGTAGACTGTAGACAAAGCTTTATCTTAAATATTTCATCCAAATTAAAAAATGTCTCAACATAACAATAATAACAACAAAAAATCAGCAAAAATTAGCACATATTTACTTCAAACGATTCGATATGAACCATTCTATAATACATCAATGTGCAGAAGTCAAAATACTTGAACGTTCTCTGCGGGAGGTGTGTTTGCATAATTGAGATGATAAAGGCACTTTTCATTTGCTTTGTTCACCCTATTGTAACTAAACATAAGAATTATTTTTAACGAACATGATGTGAATACATTTGCTTCATAAATGAATTCCAGTAGTAGCGCGAGTAATGAGGATGGTTGGGTGATACTTTGGCCTGCGGCTAAAAAATAATTTGCAAATAAATTCACTGATTATAATGTTGAATAGGATGAAAATATACCACACGAACTGAAAATCTGAAAAGACTTATTCATATTATAAGTGTGTCTGGAATAAAAAAAATAAATAAAAAGTCACACATTTTTTACATGCTGTTTTATTTCGTTCGGTAAGCCTTAAATATGTTTTAGCACATTACTCATATTTCTATCAATATAAATTTATAAATCAATATAATTGACACGGTGAAAACAAGAGATTGACTTATAAAAACTGATTCAATATCTGAGACGGATAACACTTTGGGCAGAAAAGAAATAATATTGCGAGCAAAAGTGGCACTCAGTATTGAAAAAGACGTTTTTTGCATGTTTTTTGGCTACTAGAGATAGCGATTAGGTGTCTCGGATATATTTGAGGTTCTTTTGATATTCTAAAAATGCTAAAGGCACCTAATCAATTTTACAGTAAAGAATTCATAACTTCAACTCTTGTTTTGTGCGTGTCAATGGTTGGTTTCATTATTTGTTTATTTTTTTGCTTGATTCACCTTCTGAAAAAACACTGTTATTGCTGTTTTAAGCTGCCAATTGTAAGTAAATCAAAGAAATGGTATACCTCAAAAAGTGATTGATATTAAGTAAAAGTATTTGTTGTGTTGTGAATTTCTATTTCTCTCAAATATTCGTTCATATTTCTTTGGAACTTAAGTAAAACAAAGCTTTTCAAAATTCGTTATGATTGATTTGAGTTGTGTGCATAAAATATTGTTTGTGGGTTTTCCAATTTTTGTGAACTCACGTTTTTTGTTTTTATATATTATTTGTCGAACTATCAACTATTTCTGTCATGAAAATCATCAAGTTGATTTGTTGCATTCTGTAAAAGGTGAATAGGCTAATATCTCGTTTTCCCCACCAGTCTATCGAGGTCAGAAAAATATTCGCGAATTTCCAGTAGAACTTTCCATCAATGCAAGAACTCAAAACCAGAGATGGGGTATTTTAATTCAGATGGGATTGAAAATCGAATAAAAACATACGATATTTTTCACGCGTTGCGTTCAACGTTCAATGTTCAGAGTTGAAAAATATTTGATATTTTTCGCGCGTTTTGTTCAGTGTAATGCACGAAGAGAGTTGAAAGAAAAATTGAGCGGGACATGTGTTTGCTCGTTTCGTGCTTCATGCAGCTCATCGTTAGTGTCAACACAAAATAGCGATTCTGTACACAGAACACATGAGCTGGGCGAAGCGTGCATAGCATACACATGTTTCGCTCACTTCTTCTTTCAACTCCTCTTCGTCTATATTCATCCATTACACGGAACGCAACGCATTACACGGAACGAAACGTGCGAAAAATATCAGATGTTTTTATGCGATATTTCTATCCCATCTAAAAATATTCCATAGTATTCTCTGCTCAAAAAACAAGGTTTGTAACAAAAAGTTAGTTAGAAAAAGCTTTAAGTTGGACACATCTTGATACTTCGAAAATCCATTGGGTGGTATAGGATTATGGTTTTACTTCAATATTTCTCAATGTTCTAGACTAGAACTTCTAGTCGTTGAAAAATTAACAAAGGTCCGAATCTTCGTTGTATACTTTGTTTTGTTGGTGAAATTCATGCACTAGTGGTGTTTGAAATAGTATCCCAGGAAATTTCTCCTCTGCTGCAAACCGTTGTAATTATTTTTGGTGTCTTCAGACCCCGGGAAGTTGACGAACAATGCTAAACATGGCTTCCTGAATAACTAAGACTTTGCTGAAGACACTATACCAAGAACAGAATTTAAATTTCAGAATATCCTAATTTTCCCGAATTTTGAGATTATCAGAAAACCTTCCTGATGTTTAGGTTCAACTATCGATTCTAGATGGAATTTTTAGTAAATTTCTCTTCTCACGTTTCTCTTCAAAAACAGGTCAACTCGCTTAAAATTTTACGTGGCTATAACCACTAAGTATACTCTTTGACAATATATTTGATTTGAAAAATGTCGTTTAAATATAAACGCAAACACTCAAAATGGAAAAGCGGTTATTATATCGTATACAATCGAATGTCAAATTTCAAATTGAAGTTAAAATGAAAGGCATGTAAAATATTCGTCGCGTATATCAAACTGAAAATGCACCATTTCACCAGAGATTACATACTAAAACGTCTAGCTTAATAAATTGTATACTTGGATTTGATTTTGAACTCGATGAGTTTTCTTCTAAATGCCATCATAACTGCAGAGCGGTTCGGAATTTCGCATATGTGTTGATGATAGGAAATCTCACCTTGTTTGTTGCTGGTTTAAGGACTATTATGAGAATAGCCCATGCTGCTAACGTCGTAGCCTTGTTGATCATAATTCAAACCATAGCCTGGAGAAAAATATGAAAGATAATTTAATTTAGGTTAGTATTTTAATGAAAATAATCAATAATGAGAACATAATGAAAATGAAATGACTATATTTTTGTCATTGGCACACTGCTAAATATGTATAATATATCGTTGAACACTGTTCATTTTCAAGCAGTATCCCCTGCTATCGTTGTTTGATTTTGGAAACTT
>NW_022601421.1:0-1885 GCF_009176505.1 Sitodiplosis mosellana
CGACGTTGGTCTTGACGGAACTGACATCAACGAGGGAAATCTGAAGCTGTCACAGACACTCAATGATGAGCTACGTGAACATGCACGAAAATTGCAGGTCAGTCTGGCTAGTATTTGTCATTTAGCCTGGGCACAAGTTCTTGCTCGATGTAGTGGTCGTGAGGCGGTAGTTTTCGGTACTGTACTACTTGGACGTTTGCAGACTGGCGAAGGAAACAATGATATAATGGGACCGATGATCAACACCCTACCAATACGAATAGATATTGATGAGAGGAGTGTCGAAACAGCAGTACGTCATACCCATGCCCGATTGAGTGCGTTGCTAGCACACGAACACGCACCGCTTGTGTTGGCACAACGCTGCAGTGGGTGTCCAACAGGTTTGCCACTATTCAGCGCAATACTGAACTATCGCCATAATCAGAAGAGATGGCAGGACACTGTGTCACTTCCTGGAGTAACTTTCTTAGGTGCTGAAGAGCGAACAAATTATCCATTGGTTCTGTCGGTTGAAGATGATGGCGATTCGCTGGAACTGACGTCACAAGTAATTTCACCAACGTCAACAGCTCGGATCTGTGGCTATATGCAACAAGCTCTGGAATCAATAGCTGATGCGCTTGCACGAATATCTCATCAACAACTAAGGACATTAGCAGTAATTCCACCGGAAGAGCGTACGTTGCTGCTGCATAACTGGAATCAAACCACGGTTACCTATCCACCTGCTCGCTGTCTTCACCAATTATTTGAGGCTCAGGTAGAACGCGACGGACAGGCAATTGCCGTGGAGTGTAATGGAGATGTATTGACTTACGCAGAACTCAACGCACAGGCCAATCGACTGGCACACCACTTGATTGTACGAGGCGTCAAACCAGATGACCGCATTGCACTCTGCATCCAACGGAGTACGAAATTGCCTGTAGCTATCCTAGGCATTCTAAAATCCGGCGGTGCCTATGTACCTCTCGATCCGAAATATCCCAGTCATAGGTTGGCCAACATCCTTCAGGATTCAGATCCCTTTTGTGTATTGACAGATGTGGTTGGCCGGGTAGCACTAGAAGACCACCAAATACCAATCATAGACATGGGACAGACTTCACCCGCTGACTTATGGATCGATAATCCGGATCTGGCAAAGCTGGGACTTACTCCAGCTCATTTGGCCTATATAATTTATACGTCTGGTTCAACGGGAACTCCGAAAGGGGTGATGGTGGAACATAGAAATGCAACGAATTGTCTTTATTGTATCAACGAAATGTTCACAGCTGAAGATTTTAGGCACACTTCCTTTTCGACCTCCGTTAATTTTGATATGTCTCTATACGAATGTTTCGCACCACTGTCAATGGGAACAACGTTACATGTCATAACACATGCACTCGCGCTCTCACCATCGTCGATCATTTCGACGCTTAGTACGGTACCTTCGACTGTGACAACGATACTCGATGCAGATTCCTTACCAACGTTGCTAAATGCTCTTCATTTGATAGGAGAGCCGCTAAAAGCCAGCTTAATCAAACGAATTCTCACGCACACTCATGTCATTGAACTGTGTAATCTCTATGGACAGACAGAAACGTGTTTTTTTTCAACAATGCATAGATTTAAACGATGTGAAGATGTAGTTGAAACGATAGGCCGGCCGATTGCCAACACTCGAATATATCTGCTTAATGTACATCACGAGCCAGTCCCACTGGGAGCCGTAGGAGAATTGTATATTGGTGGAGAAAATTTAGCTCGCGGCTACCTTAACCGTCCTGAGCTTACAGCGAAACGTTTTCTACGAGATCCATTCAGCGATAATCCAGCAGCACGCATGTATCGTACTGGTGATCGAGCACGTTATTTACCTGATGGTAATTTG
>NW_022601422.1:0-53994 GCF_009176505.1 Sitodiplosis mosellana
GAATTTTATGAGGTGATAGTCTACTATCACTGGCTCTTAGTCTACAACTTTTACACAACAACAAACATGCAAACGAGAAATTTTACGTGGATAGACTGTTGAGAGCGCGTGAGCACTTTGATAAAAATGGGATTTTGTTTCGGATATGATTTGAATCGCCAGAGATAATGTTTCGAAATGATAGGGGAATTATGTGTAGGTTGACCCGCACTAATAATTTTAGTCATAACTTTTTATGGAATGAAGATGAACGCACACTTGATATACCATCGGAAAGAGAGCCGAAAAAGCTACAATTTGATCAGGAAATTCATTAGTTTTGGTTGTAAAAACAAAACATTTCGGTCAATTTTCTAAGAGGTCTGATTTTTGGCAGCAAAAGTTTTTCTTTGTAAGTTGGCCCACCCTATTTTTTTTTAGAAAAACATGCAGTATGAACACTCAATATATGAAATTCATTGAATTTCGTTGGATTTTCAATCGTTTTCGGCCTTTACAACTACGAAAAACAATGAAAAAATGTAGAAAAATATAGAGATAGTGAAAAAATACATATTCTCTATTTTTTCATATTTCATCGATTTTTTCGTGTTTTTCAAATCCGAAAACGATTGGAAAATCATTAAAATTCAATGAATCTCGTATATTGAGTGTTTACGCTGAATAGTTGTCACATTTTTCTGATTTTTTTTCGGGTGGGTCAACATACAAAATTGGTCGACATTTCAATATGCACGGAAAGAATTTCGCCATGTGATGATATGTGTGAAATGACTTCGGATTATGAAAATACACGAAAAACTAGTAAAGAAAGCTTATACTCGCTTTGCTGATATCTTTGAAATTGTCTACTTGATGATGGTCCGAAAAAATTTAGTTTTTATAAAAATTATTTTTTTGTTGCAAAATTTTTTTATGAGCCGATCCGAGCCGTTTAAGAAGCGTATTCACTCTTGGGAACTACTTTTATATTGGTTTTTGACGTTTCTAAATCGATTGAGACTAGCCAAATTGACGATTTGTAGGTCAAAATACAAAATCGGCGGGGTGGGTCAACTTACACATACTCCCATAGTAATATCAAAGCAAAAGAGCAGAGATGAACTTATCAAATATTTTATGTGTTCAAATTCCCGACAAAGGGAGCGTACGCGCAAAATAAGTAAAACATAAATGAAGATACGTTTTGTGTGTTTTTTTTATTTGTTTGCAAAGAAAAAAACAAAAAGCGTAATTGCTCTATAAATTGGCCTAGTACTTTGAACGTCACAACAGTGCCATTTATTATTGTTTTCTTGTCATGGAATTTAAGTCAGCAACACACTAGATGCATTTAGAATTTTGGTTTCATTTTGCGTTTTGATATACACGACCTGATCTAGGGGCTTCACGCGATTTTGCAGAACGCAAATAACTCTGAAAAAATAAAAATAATAGTGAATCAAACCTTCAACCGAAAATTTGAACCACTTTTGAAGGTTTTTGGTGGATAACGATGAATATTGGAAAAAAATTTGACGATACAATCTGCACAAATTTACTAGTATGCACGTCAATCTCAAATATCTATGTATATTTAATAATATTCATTAGACTGTAATGTCAAAAATGTTCCAATATTCACCGTTATCTACCAAAATCAATCAAATTTACGGTTGAAGGATTGATTCACTATTATTTTTATTTTTCATACGTATAAACGTAAATTTGGCATATCTATGTATATTCAGTAATATTAATTTGTCGTTCACGATGAATATTGTTGAATATACATTGATATTTCGGATTTACATGCATACCATTAAATTTCTAAGTTATTACTTGATGCGTGCGGATATAAAAGATGAAAAAAATGATTTTTCCCCCTAGACCTGATCATAACGCGATTCGAGAAAATAAAATACTAGCAATATTCAGTGAAAAAAAGGAGATATTCATAAATTTCGGTGGCAGCCGAAAGAGTTTCGGATTGTGTCAAAATGTCGATGAACCGAGAAATGAGACAAAGCCGAAGAGGTTACAGCAATTGTTATTTAGTTTTAAGTTTTTCATTTTCAATTCTCACATCGAGGAAATGAGCTGATTGATTTGCATTTGTTCCTACCGTCGCATCCTCCTCCATTTCCTCATCGTCCTCGTCCTTGAACCGCGAGCGCATCAATCCTGCTCTCTTCAACGTGTTACAAAACCAGAAAAGATGTGTATCCTTCAATGTGTTTAGAAACAAGAAACTTGAATTCTCCAACGTATTTTAAAAAGGAAACAAAAGAAAATAAGAGTGAGACGGAGATGTTTATGAATATTTCACCACCGTTTAAAATGGCAATAAAGTATAATGGCACACTTCAATTTTGCGAAGGTGTTAAATGCTCATCTCATTGTTTTTTTTTAGAAATTATTACCTTCCTCGTCGATATATTCCATTCCAATCGAAATAACAAAGAATCGAAACCAATAAATTCCAATTCCATACTCCATCCCATGTAAAAGTGAGTGTGCATCGAATGCCACACACACACACTCCTCCCAACTCTCATTCCTTGAGTGTATATATTTTTGATTCCAGAGTAATTTCCAGGCAACTTCCCTCAAGATGGCCGTTCGAAATCGTTTTTTCACACTAATTTTACGAAGAAAATCAATACCAACACAACCAGATCCAAGTCAACGCATTGTACTTAATAGCATGACAAAAGCAAACGAGAGATTAGAAAACAATAACAAAACATACAAATTAGATTGAAATTAGTCAAAAGAGTGAAACATACCAAAATTCTTGTGCTAACGCTTTCCATTGTTGATGAAAATACAAATAAATAACAAAAAAAACAATTCTATAAACTAATAATAATTATAATAATTATTTGAAGTGAGCAAAAAAAATTGTAATTTATTTAAACATAAATGTTGTCTTACAGAATAAGTTGAAAAAATGCAAGAGATATTTTTATGGCTGGTGTAGCGGTACATATAGAATATTTATCTTAATAATATGATATATACATATAATTGAAGAAATTTTACCAAACAAAAAATGAAACGCAAAACCATATAATTTATTTGGATATTAGATAAAAAAAACTGGCACCCGCACTCATACGCAATGGGCTAACTCATTTGAATCATTATTATCCAGACATATTTATTGAGATAGAAACAAAACGCTATTGGGATTGTTCTCCCCCCTTCTTTTCCGATTCCATATTTAGATTTAGGCTTTAGAATCTTTATATTTCGAATTATCTCCTCGATATACACAACATACATACATATATATATATATATCATTGGCATTTCGAGTTCCAACAGGAACCTATCAATTTTAATGCAGGCAAAAACAAACAATTTTACAAAACGATTCTTCATCCAATTTGAATTGTCGAAATAAAAAAAATCAAGAATGCAGGTCAAATCAATCAACCACCGCAAAAATTTTACTGGACACCCCGTTTTGATCGGAATCAATACACATTTTTTGACGAACATATCAATACAAATTGCAATATTTTCAGTCAATCGTTCAGTTTTTGAACAAAAACGTCTCCACGGAGAGAAAAAAACGGACTAATTTTCGTTCATAAAAAAGGAAGAAATAAAAATATCATGATCAATTTTCATTGGTTAAACAGAAAAATAACAGTCATTTTGACAAATTTAAAGAAGAACGCTTCGATTGAATTAAGTTGAACTTTTTTTTTCTTCGATAATAAAAAAAAATCCGTAATTTTTAAATTATTCTTATCAAACGACACCCTCTCAAAGTTATTACTCACATTTTCCGAAATTGTTTTTCGATAAAGAAATTTCATTCCAAACAAAAAGAAAAATTGCCATTCAATTGCGTTCAAATTTCTCGCCAGTATATTTTGCTGTAAGAAAAATGTTACTTAGAAATAGTCCTTAATTTTAGTCTTTTACATTTTTACCATGTTTTTTTTTCTAACTCTTTCGTTGAGAATTGTGTTAGGTATTTTTTTGTTGATCAATATTTTTCCGAAAAAATTCCATCATAAAAATTTATTTATTTGATATAATCGAATTGGAATGAACTGCACTTCCAATGCAATGCACTGATTTCATCAAATTATGTTTAGTTAGAGAGTTTGTTCTGTGCAGGAGATAAAAACAAAGTCAAAATGGAACCTAGTCAAATTATGTTTCGATACAAACAAAAAACAACAACAAAAAAACAAATCAATAAAATTAATTGTCTAGATTGATTAAATACAGAAAGAGAACGCATGTTGTTTACCTTAAATTGGGCGTATCGCTAGGTTGCAACAACCGGTGATTATAAATAATATAAACCGCATACATTTTACTGGTAAATAAACAAACGATTGGAAAAAAAAATCAACTAAATCATATATACAATACAGCAAAATGATATCAAGATGAACTAATTCTTCGATAAAATCAAACATACACAAATACAAGAAAACCAAACTGATTTGAACGAGTGAAAAATCGTGAAATAAAAATAAAGATCTAAATTTAGAAACAAAAACCATCTTATTGTTTAGCCAATTATATACACACACATACAATATGCGTTGTAACAAAGAAAAATGAAGATAAAAAACAATACAAATAAAAAAAACATAAATGTAGTAATGAGTCTGTTGTCTAGCTATATTCTACGTAGGGGCAAAAAAAAAATACACACACACAACAACAACACTGTAAATTTGATAAACAGCTGAAGATACATGATATAAAAACAGAGACAAAAAGGAAATTAATGAAAATGAAAACAATACTGAAGTAAATTGAAACATTCAATCAGATCAATAAAAATTCTATTGTATTTAATTTAAATGAAACGTGTTTTTTTTACTTTTAGTTTAAAAAAAAACGAAACGAGTTTTCTATCTTTCAGTTATTTTCCATTTCTTCCTGGCGGAATAGTCTTCCATTAACAGTAACAGCATTAACAAATCGAAATTCAAAATTCCTAACATGATCATAGACGCACTCACCTCGTGCTCACATTGTCAAATATTGCCGTCAAAATGTGGGGCCCGGCGTTTCTTCCTCCTCATTTTCACTTTTGATCTATTTTTCTCTGCCTCCCGCTCTCATCCGGGCAGATGGTACTATTTGCTGTAAGTGATCAACAACAATGAGTAACAACAAACAATGGAATCATTTACTTTTCAAAATTATTTTTTTTATTACAGACATTTTTCGGGAATATATTACCGCCGTGGATCAGCCCTTGAAATTCATCCCGCTCCAAACAGAACCATTATAATGGTTAACATAATTATTTCGGTCACATTGAAATTCAAATTCTCGTCGATGTGTGAATTTTAACGGCTAATCAAACGATCGGCAAATTATTATAGATTTCTCGATTTTAACTGTATACAACAACAAAAAAAAGATTATGTTTCATTCAGAGATTATAAAGTTGAAAAAAAGGATATTTTTTTATCGTTGATATCACCAAAAATTCACATTTCAGTTTCATCAGTTTCCGATTAGTTTGGAATTAAGGCATTGAACTTAATCGACATACATGTCTTAAACAACTAATGTTTATATTATTCCGTTCTCCTTAATAATTTGAGAGTATGAAAAATAGATTAGGTGGTCGTCATTCGTACGACATTTTATACTTATAAAAGTAAAACTGGCAAATCTTCATTCTTACACATGTATCCGAAAATAATTTTTGTCGACCAAAAAAAAGAGGACCGATTGTGCGGCGCCAAAATAATTGGTGCATTACATATCTGAATTGGTCGTATGCGAATATATAAATTGCTTACAAACTTAATATTCGTCTTTAGTTTCTTTTCGTTTTCGTTTTCGTCATATTTCGACCTGGATGGAGGCCTCTGGTTTTCCAAATGAAAACATTTACAACAAAGTTGTATAATTGACATTTGATTATAATGTTTTGCTTTTTTTCATTGTGTTTAAAACCAATTTAACGACGGGATATGATGATTTGTGGGTTTGTGTGTTGGTTTTATTTCCCTTTCGTTGAACACGTTTATGACTATGAATAATATTCTTGCTTTTGTTTTGTATTTCGCTTGAACTTTCGGACATTGATTTGAAAAAGATTGCTTCGTTCCAGTTTTGTTCCTCCTTCGATTATCGCCGTCAGAAAGAAAAATCGATTTTTTCCTTCGCAATGAAAATCAGATTGATTTTCCGTGTGTTTTATTTGATTCATTTCGTCGAAAAATTAAATTTATCCGATTCGGTTGCCGTACACCCGTTTCAATTCCGCAAAAAATTGATTTTGCTGTGGTTTTGGTAGAATTTTCTCAAACAATGCCAATGTTTCATTGGTCGGTTGAATATCTTTCAAATGATTGAGCATTTGCAACCAGACATTGTCTTTTAGCAATGATTGTTGCACTTCTTGTTTTCGTTTCATCGTTAAATTATCATATTGGAGCCGCTGTTGTTCAAGGGTTAAAATCAATTCGGCATAATCTTTACCCACGCGCGATAGTGATACCGAAATTGAAATATTTGCATCGTCACTAAGCTGGGACGGCGCGGGTGCTAGTGGACGTAACGGTGTGGTCTTGGTACGTGGACGTTGTTTTGTTGATGTGACTTGATTGTTGTTTAAATGATTCTCCGTCGAATTGGGACTGTCCATCCGTGGATTTGGACTTGCCTGTGATGGTTGAGCTGCATTCATCGCACCTGTAAATACACATACACCCATAAATCAATGAAAATGAGAAACCATTTGATTTGGAAGCAAAAATAAAAATAAACACAAACACGCATATGAGAAGGATAGGGAAATTACTAAGCAATTACTTGAAAACGATCGAAATATATCCAAAAAGTAGTTGTTAAACCAATCGTCAAATTATTGATCTAAATTATAGAATTCCCATGTGAATAATTAAAATTGGAAAATAGTTCCACGTGCTTTAGTTTTTACTTCAAAACACTTAATAACACTTATTGTTTCTCCTTCAAGCTCCCCCCATACATACATACATAATACATAATAGCCTGTAACCCTTCGAAAACACAATGTTCAACCGTGTTGACTCAACACATACTAAATGAACGTAACATACTAAATGAAATTCAAACGAAAACTGATAAGCAACAATAGCAACAGCTAAACTGGCTTAAAAGCCGAATTTAATCAGGAATGAAAATTTACTTCCTAGGAAATGACGTAATGTGATAAGATGATGACTCAGCAAACACAAACACAACACATAGACAGCAACAGCGTCTAACACTACTAGTTATCAAAAAAATCGTCAAGAGGGCGCCAACAGTTCCCCATTGGAATGTCCATAAGAAAGCGCGCTCTCTACGACAAATTTCGCCATTTTCCAACAAAATGCACGTAACATAACGTTCTATACGCTGTTGATATACAGTTATCAGCTCTAATAAACAACAAAGAGTGTTATTTTTTGTTTTGATTTTTTTCTTTCGATTTCCCAATTGCGATAAATGTACTAACTATAGAATTCTTTAGAAATCACCTTTATGAAAATCACTCGGAGAGAGAAATAGGAAGGAAATGAAATTTTTGTATAACATTCCTTAGACTTAACCAACCAAAACCATTTGCATCTTATAGGGACAGAAATCCTAAATGGGTATGTAATTGAAAGCAAAATTCCGAAAATTTCATTTTTTCGGTGAAAATTTGTTTGTTTTTCGTTCGTGTCTGTTCATGCAAATCAAATAATGAAAGCAATTAGAAGAAGCAAAAGAAGCAGCAGTTGAAGGAGGAAAAGTTAAGGAAACAGATGGATGATTTGGTGAAAGTGAGAAAATGAGTGTGTGAGAGAGGGAATAATGAACCAAAATACGCTTAATTTCGAAGGAATAACAGATGATTGTGTCCTTTTTTTTGAATCGATGAATCGTATGAGTGAATTGATCGAAAGAGAAGCGAAATGAAATGATAGTAATGAAGATATGAAGATGGAACACGGCGGTCTACATACGTGAATTGAGGTCATCGGGGGTTAGAACTTTTAGTGTGGTCGTTGGTAGCTTTGGAGTTTTTGCCTGCGGCTGCGGTTGTGGCTGTGCTGGTGCCGGTGGTACATGATGCACCTTTGTCATGTATGGTAGTGGTAGATATTGTACAGCATTGAGACGCATCTTGTTTGTCGTTTCGGGTGCTTTAGCGGCCGTGCTATTTGTGTACGAATGATCCAAAGCGGTCACTTTTGATAACGCAGAAGGACTGTTGGTTTTTGCCGGTGGATTATTATCACAAACTGATTGGCGACGCATCGACGAGAGGCGACCAGCGGCCGAGTATTCATTCTGTGATGTATGCATCGACATGGCTCGGAGTCGCATTGGCACACGTGCTGGCAAGGATAATAGCTGTGGTAGCATCGGTCCACCAGTAGCATTTGCTACTGGGCTTGCTACTGCTTGACTTGCATTTGGTGGGGCTAGACTTATTGCAATCACTGGTTGTACCACTGGCACTTGTGGTGGATTTAGACGAGTCGGTGTTTTTATGGGAATCGATGAGTTATGTGCTGTCGTTGAACTGTTTTGAATTGGCGATTGTAATGGCGGTTGAACCGTTGGCACATTGGATGAAGCTCGATTCGATCCATTTTCAACCGGTTTCGATTGATTCATTCCGATTTCTGTTTGTTTGGCTGGCGTTGTCTCATTCAAACCGTGCGATTTTCGACCATTTTCATTAGCCAGGCCAATGGTATTTCCCTTACGCTGATTTATATTCTTGATGATTGTGGCCAATTTCTGCTTGGTCAATACATCAGCGATCGGCACCGATTTTATATTATTGTATATCGGCTTGTCCGTTTCGAAATTTCGCAGAGAAAATGGTTTCTCTTTTAGTGTTTCATCGATCCAATTCAATGCAGCCGTTTGATTTCCAGCTATAGTGAACTCTTCACTCACATCACAGCTCGTGTTTTTCGGTTTGCTGGGCGTCTTTTTGGCTTTTGACTTCTTTGTGACGGGCTTATCTAAGGTAGGAAGGAAAAAAGAGAAAAAAAACGTTTTGAAAAATTGGAATTTTGGCCAAGCAAAAACATGACATTTACCATCGTTTCCGTCTTCATTTGCCGCTTTAGCCGCTCCCGGTGCTTTATCCGCTAGAATTTCACCATTTTTATCGGTCAATTTCTGGGTATCTTTCGTTGTGACCTCAGATGCCACCGCTGCTGTTTCGTCTGATTGCGGTTCGGAACGATTTGCGACTTCAGGTCCATCCAAATACCTCTCACGCTGCTTAGACTTTGGTCCTGGTTTCTTTCTGGCAACACTATCAGCAGCCGTCACTGGACGTAGGCTTCTTTGTATTTCGTCAATTTTGCGCGGCGTCAGTCGATCGAGATCAACCTTAACTTTGAGCAAATGTGTCAGATACTCTTTGGGTATTTCGTTGCTCAAAAAAAGACATGATATCATGTGCTTGTGAATGCTATCCGCAATATTGTTATTGTCAATGGTTTCTTTGCATTTGATGCAACGTCCGCGTTTGTGGATTTTTGCATGGAAATTCAGCTCATTTCGGCTGTTGAGTATCGCTGAACAGTTGTCACATTTGAGTGGAGATGATTGTGAAAAGAACTGAGTTATTAATGGTGTTGACGGGCCTTTAGATTTCTTATCACGATTTTTCGGCGTTGATTTATTCGCTGGTCCCAACACGGCCGTTGATTTACCGGGCGTCAATAAAGTTGTCGATGCTGCTGTCGTCGTTTTTGTTGTTGTAGTAGTAGAAGATGGGGTCGATTTGCCCGGCGCGGTTGAATTTTTGCGATTTGATGTGACGGGTGTCGATTTGGCATGATTCGAACTGTGTTTCGATTGTTTTGGTGTCGATTCAATAGGCCGTGTAACTGGCTCCGGAATCGATTTTGATGGCGCTTGTTTCTCTGGCACACCGTCGCTGAAACGTATTCTCTTCGCTTTGTTCGGTGCCGTTTCGTTGACTATTTCCGCTGACGATCGATTTCGATTTGAATCGGTTTCCGACACTCGTTCCGTCATCGCTGACAATCGTCGTTTTGTCGGTTTGGCTGGCTTCGGTGAGCTTATCTGTTCCACCAACATCGTTTGTCGGCGAATTCTTATGCGTGACGCAATCGGTACCGCTTCACCATTGTTGTCATCTGCATGCGACAGCGATGGAACACATCGCTCAATTTCCCATAGGTCATTTCGATCTTTGCTTCGGCTACCACTTCGACCATTACTTCGACGTTCGCGATCCCGTTCTTTTTCCCGATCCAGATCTTTGTCACGCCCACGTTCCGTTTCTTGTTGCTCTCGTACTGGTACCGATACCGTTTCAGCTTCAATAATTTCAGCACTATCTGGACTCGGTGCAGCTTCAGTCATTGTGTCATCCAAATCATCCTCCTCCTCTTCTTCTTCTTGTTTATCAACAGCGTTTACATTTTGTACATTATCCGGCGGTTTCTCTGTAAATAGAATATGTTTGGAGAAGAAAACAATGTACGTCGTTATGTTTACCCATAATAGTAAAAACATTGTTTGACAATAACGAAAAGCAACACAATCTCACCCGTGTCAGGCTGTGGTTCGATTTTCATGTGACTCATCTAAAAAGAAATGTGAGAATTATAAACAAATCATATGAATCATTGAACATTCACAGGCAATAAAAGTCACATTTCAAGATATAAATTCCGCATATATGTATTTGAAAATGAACTGTATATCGAAAGAAATCAAGAGCAAAATAAGAAAAGATAAAGAGAATAAGAGAAAGACACAGACACGGTGTCAATATGAAAAAAACAACAACAAATAAAACAGTGTAAAGCGAGGGATTTGTGATAAGATGACAAACGCACCCTGTATCAATTACCTGCCGAAAATCGGTCAGCCATTTCTTTTTGAAAAATTGAATTTTCATCATTGCATGTGGCCTACGATGATGCAAATGTATCGATAGCAATCCACTGATGTGGAACAACTAGGCGACCGAAATGGATCGCAATCAAAATGTAATAGTCGTTGAAAGCACGAGTACGAGCGAGTATTGTTCATTCAAACCAATTTAATTGAATTATAAGCAACAGCAATAGCAGCAGCAGCAACAGCGTGAGTTAATATGCGGGATGACAAATAATAATATTTTAATTTTATTTCTTCGTTGCGTTTTTTCTTCTTCTTCTTATTATTATTATTATTTTCTCTTCTTTCGTGTGTTTTTACGTTATGGTCGTAAGTCTGGTCTGTCTATTATTTGTTCTATTGTCACTTTTGCAAATTGTGCAAGAGGAGACTGACAGAATGCATGTTCTTTTCGATTTCGTTTGTGTGTGCGTGAGTGTTTTTTTTTGAAAAAAAATTCTTCCGCCGTTGTTTATATTAACTGATATAGTGAACGTTATTTGCATGTACCGAGAGTAAGCTTAGTACGTTTCAATTAAAACCAAAAAAAGAAATCGGAGCTTCAAACGCGCGGCGTTGTGAATTACATTTTTTACTCTGTATTTTAAATATGTGCACAATGTTCTGAGAACTGTCGATCGATTCAGGCGATAGTTAATCGTCAACGTTTTTCCGTTTTTTTCTTATTTCTGTTCTGTGTTTTCTCCTTCTCTCACTTTCGACCATTTTTAAGTTTATGTATGTTTATTACTTCGTATTTGTTACTCGTACTCTTTTCTCTCTGTCTCTCTCTCCCGTTTTTCAAATCCCGAGTGGAAAAAACAACGTTTGCACGATAAAATGATGCCGTGAAAATAAAACACGAGCAACTGACTTTATTCATTTATATATCGCATGTGCAAATGGAAAGATGTGACTTGATGCCGAAATACGCAATTATTGTTTGTTTTGTTTTGTTTAATTTTATTCGTTTTTTTTCTGTGATGACTACTTCTTCTTATTATTTTAATTCGTCGTTGTGTGAACTTTATACTCTTGTTGTTGTGTTGTGTCGTTGTGTGTTTTTGTCTTCTTGTGTCTCTGTTCAACCGAATGGCAAATTTCAATATATATATATATATATATATATATATATGTGTGTATGTGTATCATGTGCGTTCGACCCGACAGAGCAGGGCTTTCCTCTGCTAGTGACTCTGTTTCATCAATCCAAAATTCATAATTATTTTTCAGTGACAGCAGAACACATTGTAATCGGTTTTTGGGTAATTGAAATTATCGATAGGCTTCAACATTCGAACGATGCCTTTGGGTCTCAATCGTCATCAGAACATGTGTTTTACCGTCTTGCATACTTCTGTTCAATGACTTTGATACAAACGTTAATGAAGAAGATGAAGTGAATAAAAATACACACAAATTGTGTCGTTTGGTTCGTTGTTTGTTATCAATACACGATGGATAATCATCGATCGAGTATTTGATCCACTATCGAAGAAAAACTGTACGCAGAACACACATTGCACATTCGGACTTATTTAATATAATTTTATTTCCTTTTTTTTCTTTGCTTTGGTTGGTCGTCTTTGTTTTTCACTTGCACCATTTTAACACACAAACTTTGATCAGCCCGAATGCATACACACTCTCTATATATACACAAATGATCATCGACAGAGAGCGAGCGAGCGAGCGAGCGAGAGAAAATCGCAATGTGGCCGATAGTGTAATTACAATCTCAAAATTTCTACATTAACCGTTCGACTGAAACTGATTCAAAGCGCAGAACCAACGAAAGTAAAGAGAAAAAAAACCGATGACTCAGAAACGGTTGACATGGAATTTTGTGATAATTTCGACAACACTCATCTAGAATTTTTTTTCCCATATATATGTGTACATACCAATATTCAAAGTGTGCCTGGCCGTATGTAAAAACCACCCTAAACACGCGTTACTCCGGCCAATGTATGCGATACACGCACATCACTTGCGCAGAGCCTTATCTGTTCCATATTTCTCGTCTTGTACTATTTTTCACGCTTTCTGTCTCTCTATTTACTTTGTGTACGCTTCACACATTCCTTCATATTTTTTATCGCTTTTTTTGGGAGTGTTTTTTTCTCTGTTGCTGTTATTGCTACTACTGCTTCTTCTTTTTCATTTCTGTTTTTACACAAAACAAAAATTGTACTGTTGATATCAACATTCTGCGCTAGCACATATGCCTGTTCGGTATTGTGCACTGAGAACTGCCTCTGTACAGTGAAACATTGACAATTGTTGCCAGTCACTTTACAGACGGCGACTGTAAATGTGGCACTCTCTCGGGATCGCATTGTAAACCAAAAACAAAAACGAATTACGGATAATTCTAACGTGTGCACTGCAATGAACGCAATTGCAACATTTTTTTCACATTTAACGACGATCACATTCATTTTACGGTCGAAATGTGCGAATTATGTAGACGGAACCATCCGGACAGAACCGTTCACACACAAACCGATGGATGGATGGCTGACTAGACAATTTCATACTGGTATAGTGTTATCTTGTCAAAGCTAATTTTTTTTTCTCGCTATTTTCTCTGTTTCTTCTTCTAGTTAAAAACGGTCCTAGGTCACCCATTGTTTTGTTTTCCGGGCCATAAAAGATAAATCCATTTTTATTCATCGTAAAGAGAAACAGAAAGAAAAAATTGTGTCGGCCAAATGTATAAAAATGCCTTTGTTCAAAAGTGACATTGAAATCAGTTGCATATATGATTTTTTTTTATGAAGAAATTCTATTTTTCGCCAGAATTTCTGCTTTACAGCACGTTTTTAAATGCTTGTATCTCGCCGTAACGATTTTTTCGTCATTGTTTTTTTACCTTTGACTTTAAATTTTCTTCTTTGTTTTTAGACTTTTCGTAATTTGATCGCGTGTAGTATTTGTGGTGGGCAGCAACTTTTGCACGTCTCATCAATAATTACACAATGAACACACATCATGTTGCCACACAGTGACAATGAATGGTTGGGGCGTCGACAAAGGCTACTGCGACAGCGATATACTGACGGAAATACGATAAACACGGGATACAGACGAAAACGGCGACCCTCTGTTCATCACACTGTTTCGCAAATGCAATGGAATAAAATAATTACCTGTTCGGCGAATTGGATGCGGTCGGCCAACAATTTTTGTCCTGCATCAACCACTTTTTTGTGCCAACAAAATGCTTGCACACTGTTGGTGCATTCGCCACATAATAGTTTTGTGAATTTGTCTGTGCTTTTAATCTGAAACATAGACCAAACAAACAACAACAAAATCAATGAATTTTTCCACAAATAAACATGCATACAATGAATGAACGACAGATAATCATTTTAAAAACGATACAACTGAAAATTCAACACCAACAATTGTAGCAATCCATCCATTCATCAACACAAACTGTTGATTCAAATCAAAATGCTATAACGCAATCATTTCGGTTGTCATGCAACCAACGATGATGACAGAAGAAAAATATAAGCTACATTGACTTGAACAAACACTAAGTTTATGGCTTACCTCAACATTGTAAAAATCCTTTATTGCTTCGAGCAGAATGGGAGCGGTGGTGATATCGTTTTCGCCCGTTTTTTTAAAACACAAACGACACGATGTGCTCAAGTCCGGAAAAATCATCATGCAAAATTTCGGACGATAGCCTCTTTACTAAAACAAAAAAAAAAATCAGAAATATCGACAACAACAAATTTCGTTGGAACACACGATTCATTGACAATCAAACTCAAAATGGAAAATGCAATTGGATTATTCGTGTTATACGTACCCCCAGCAACGGATGTTTGAATCCGTGAATTGAATACCGTGGAAGCAACAATTGAGAAAGAGTTTGATGGTTAATTTATGCTGAATTACACGCTGGATGCATTTAAAAGATGTACGAAAAACCGTTCGATTTTCGTGGTCATTTAAAAAAATGGCTACTAATTGTCAAACACACAAACGTTCTTGTTGTTTGTTGGTCGTTTATTTTCTCTTATTCTTCTTTTTCTGTGTCTGTCTCTGTTCTTATATTCTGATTCAATGCGATCAGTGTCTCGCTGCTTCGTATTACGATGCACTTCTCCACTACACACTCTCTTAGCAACACTTTGGTATATATGCTTTTGTGTGTTTTGTTATGCTTTGAATTTTGACAGAAGTGTACGCATTATTATTCTGTTCGCGCCTTTACCAAAAATCACACCCTATTGACACGCCATCTTTTGGATTTTCAACGCAATCATCTCACTGATCTCACTGCGTAACAAACAGCATTCCATCGAACTTAACTATTTTTGGAATTTATTCACATTACCAACAGATATATTTTTATTGCAGACCAATCTCACTCGCGTTCAGGTTACACCCTCTGTCTCTTCAATAAATAAACGCATGCTGCTACGGCGAGCGATGATAATTTAAATATTGATTGATATTGGATTGATTACGTGAAATAGATGATTTCGTTTCTATTGCGTATCATTTTATTGTGATGATGAAATAAAACCGGCCTTGAACGACGCACCGGAATTTTGAACGCATGAACGTTGAACAAAGTATGCAATGAAAAAAAGGTCTTGATATTATGATTTCAATTTTTTTAATGAGTTTTTTATCGCGTTTTTGACGTTCTTCACTATCTTTACACTATCTTTCAAGATTATTCTTGGTTTTCTTTGAATGAAAAGAGGTAGAGCTACAGAAATCTGAAGAGATCGAAAATAATCCGAACTTGAGATAAATACATTGTTAAAAACATATTTTTTGAACGAAAAAAAATGAGTTCAACGATAAATTTTGACGATAATGTTTTTTTTTTATAATAAACTGTGAAAACGGATTTTCGACAGTAGAATAAATATATGAATGAGTAAAGAAATGGAATTTTATTTTATCGTATTAGGGCTTCATTTGACTTGCAGTATCTAATAAAATGTTGATAAGCTATCCGAAACCAGAATCTTTGAATTTTCGAGAAAAAAAACGTCTTTGAATTGATTTCAACTAGATTATAGACAGACTATCTGAGGAAATTCACCGAAAAACATTTGTGCTGAAGCGTTGAAACGTTTGTTTCAATGCTTAATGCTTGAATTCATTTGTGTTAATGCATTTTCAAAATGACGATTTTGCTCGGAGTCAACGTCCGAATATACTCCTTAGTTGAATTGCGTTCAATTTAAAATCCGGCTTCTGCGATGTGCGTTTGAGTGAATATCTGTCATGTAATCGGAGGCTAAATTTAAACGTCCCACTGATTTCGATTGTTTTGAACAGCTTTTGTTTTTGGACACAGAAAATTTGATTCAGCATCACAGCATCTATTCCGTTTGTTCCGACGAATTAGGAAACATTTACCTTTGTCTTATTTTTTTCATTTTTCTTCATTAATATGAAGAATGTATCATTAATTCAGAAACAATCAGCAACATAAATTGTTATTTTTAGATATGTTTTTATTTGGCTCTGGATTGAGAGCCGAAATCAACCATGAAATATAAACTATGACCAAATGATACGAAAAAAACTCCATCATTCTATTAGCTATTTGATCTCTTGAAAAAGGTGTTGGTTTAATTGTAATAAATTTGCAGAAGGTGGCCAAATTTGAGCCAACAGCCATGCTGTCTCTCTATGAGAAAGTATAAGTATCAAACTTTAAGCGGATGCTGCTTTTTCGGCTATCGCATCAACGTGTTTCAAGTACTCGTAGCTCACTCGAGCAAGTCCATAGCCGGATGCAAGACCAAGAGCGGTGCCCAATACAGCATTATGTGGAATTGAACTGCGAATTATTGCCCAAACCAATACCGAACCCAAACTGAACAACGTACTTCCAAGAACACTGTACGAAAAGAACAAAACACAAACATTGCAATGAGAAATGAAATTTAGTGCCGATGCATTTGCACGATGCGAACGATGCCAGGAACTCGTTTTACCTGTATGTAATTTTTTGTTTAACATCAAGCGATTTTAAATGTGGACGACTGTAGATGTACAATGTGGTACCGAAAAGTGTATGGATCAAGAGGAAATTGGTGACATCACGTTTTGGAATTAATCTGTTTAACGAGAATGGAAAAGTGGTTTTTTTTAAACATGAAGTCCTTGAAGCGATTTGATTGCCACTTACCTAGATGCTAGTTGTGGGCTCAAAATATTGACCGAAAGAGCGCTACAAAAATGAAAACAGGGAAGTTGGAAATTAAAATAGAACAAAAACGATGAAAAAACGTCAAAAATTTCTTTCAAAATCAGAGTTGAAATATAAAAAGGCCATAAAAATCGGCAATTACCCATAGCTCGACAATGCATGCAATGGGGCATAGTAGAAAAGAATGTTGTTTTTTGTAAATGGTTTCAATCCAAGACGTGTACAGAGTGAACAGTTGCTGTTTTCAGCTGCTGATGCCATTTTTATCCTCTTCTTCACGGGGATCCACCCAATTGATTACACACAAAAAATACGTTTGTTTTAGAAATGTCGGAATGAAAAATTCCTTCGACTAGCGAATGCGTTCGATGATGAAAAGTCGGATAAGAATTGCCGTTGTATATTAGGAAATCGACGACACTTTCACTGCTTAGCGGCTACAAACGAAACGAATAATTTGCAATTGAATTTCATCAATACAGAAAAAAAAACACAAGCAACTTACATAATGTGTGAATATTCTGATGGTTTGTGCCGAAAGGCGACGAGACAAAATAATCACAGAGGTGCGTTTGACATTTCGCAAAGACAAACGCAATTCGCCGTGTGTATTGGTGGTGGTTTGGGATCGCCGACAACGACGACTCATATGCATGTGAACCAGTCGCATACGGCACCGAGGTGGGATCAAACGTTGGCAACACCAATAATCAAAAGTTAACCATACCGAAACCATAAATAAACAAAATTCTTCGGTGCTCAATACTAATTTTGAGTATTGAACAATGAACATGTATGTATACAATGAACTTGTCTATCGAATTGAAGTGACATCTTGGTTGCACGATGGAAAAAAAATTGGGGAGAAAATGATATTACATCCCAAAACTTCTTCCTTCAGACATTTGAAATGACGGTAACATTGTCTAGCCTTTTTTCGTAACGATCTGTGATTTTCAACTTGAAAAGACATTTCTCCTTCATAAAGCCTATAGTGGCTGGTATGAGATGATATTCCATAGATAGGAAAGTTTCGAAGGAATAAGACAAGCAAAGCTTGCAAGATTTGGACACATCTGATAATTTTTCCATGATTTAAATGCGACGAAAATTCAAAATACCATCACAAAGGCGCGCTTGACATTCAAAAGGGAAAAACGTATAAGTATTGGTAGTGTTTTGGGTCGTATCATCCATGTGAATCAATCACACGGCAGCGAGGTGAAAACAGACGTTGGCAATACCAATACCAATAACGAGAAGTAAACCCAGAAAACCTTGCTCTAAAATCTCAATGACATCCAAATCAAATTGGATGATTCGCGATGCATCGTCGCCGATTACCTTCGAAAATATTGGAAAATTCTATTTTTCCACCGTTTCACTGGCTTGTTGCATTACAAATGTGCAAATCTTTTATTTTCTAACGATGAAGGCGACATCGCGGCAAACGTCAATACCATCGGACGAAGCAAAGATACGTCAGAAGACAAACCAACAAGAACAAAGAACGTGCCTAAAGAGTAAACGAATGAAAACACTGTGATAAACACACGTTTTGAACGAAAGCGCGCACACACATACCAACCAAATAGTATCGTTGTTGTTTCGGTCCGTATGTTTTTCAATTCACACAAACGTACACTCGTACACACTGGGTTCAAGTATACTCTTTGCTTTCAGCATACAAGTGTGTGTTTCTTTGGTTTGTGTATATGCAAAGGCACTGCGAATATCAGTGATTTATAGTGGTGTAGTTGTTACTGCATTCAATATTTCGAGCGAAGAAAAAAAAATAGGTTTTTCTATTCGGTCGTGTTGAATATTTCTTCTTATTGTGTTGTGCGAAAGAGGAAAAAAACGGATTTTTTGTGTGTCCGATTCCGTTTTGTTTCGTGTTTGGAGTCATAACACACCGAGAAAGAGACTGCCACTGACAAAAAGTCTTTTTTTTTCATTACAAATGATAAGCTAAGTTAACTGAGATTGCAGTAAAAAAAATCGAAGTCACCAAAAAATAAGTCGAAGAGATAATCGTTTGTTTTTCAATTTGCCAAAGATCGTGTGCAATACACACACGTTACCATCTCTACACATAATATACCAACGAAAATCAAAACCAAAGATCTTCAAATTTAAATAAAAAAGTATACCAACCAACGAAATCAAAAGTTACTTCAACCAAATATTACAAAAACGAGATTTGTGCTGTGTGTTAGTTATTATTGCAGGAAGTCAAAAAGCGAGCGAATTGAATTTCATTACATAGAAATTGTTCCGATGAAAGCATAAAATCGATTGATTATTAGTGGACTGCGTGGAATTGCATCTGATTAAAAGAGCATATTTAAGGCGTAAAAGATAGAGGTATGTATCGCAAATTGTACAGTTCTTTATTTGGTCATCATATTTACGTGCACATGTTTGATTTGAAAAAAAAACGGTAACCAAGAATGAATCTCTCTCCCATGTGTGTTTTTATCTCTTGAAAAGCGAAAAATGAAACATACACACTGACTCGTCTCGGCTTCGTAGCGGCAGCTAGCAAAAGTGTGACAATTGTTTTATTTGCTGCTGCTGCTGTTCTTGTTGTTGGTCAGTGCAAATCGATTGTTTGTGTTGCATTGAATTATTAGTTGTGATGCCGTTTGCGGGGATTTCGGTGTTATCCTTGAAAAGAGTTCGGTTTTGAAAGCGAATTTCGACTGAGATAGAGCGAGAGAGAGAGAGAGAGAGAGTGTGAAAGCTGGGTATCCGAATGGAATGCAGAAAAAAATGCAGAAACCCAAAAACGCAGAAAACAATTTTGCAGAAAAAAAATTACAGAAAGAAAAAAAGCAGAAAAACAAAATGCAGAAATCCAAAAAAAGCAGAAAGAAAAAATGCAGAAAAAAATTTGCAGAAAAGAAAAAAATGCAGAAAACCAAAAGCGCAGAAAAATTGAAAAAATACGATTTTTTCGAAAATTTGTTGACCACAATAGATTTCGTCCGACGCGTGTTTTTTTGAATCTGGCACATCAGCCAAATAAGTGCCAGGCGAAAGTTTAGGCCGCCCTGAATTCATAATGGCCATCCCAAGCGCGACTCCACACTTAGCTTCTAAATGTGACACCTTGGTAAGTGTGAGCATTCGTTTTGCGAATAAGCGACAAAGAGGATGGAAACAAGTGCGCGTGTGGTAGTGAGCAGCCTGATGCGATGCTTCTCAATGTAGCGACTAATACACGCGCACTTGTTTTCACTCTCTTTATTGCTTGTTCGCACGACGAATGCTTACACTTGCCAAGGTGTCACATTTAGAAGCTCAAAGCTACAATATGTTTCAGGAAATGGGTTGAAATGGGTAAATTTCGTGGAAAATGAGGAAAAATGGTCAAAATTAGTTACTGTAGTAACATTTACAACTTTTGAAATGTACGGTTCAACACATGAACGTCAGGTTCTAGTTGCTGGCGAGCCGATATTAACCTCATACTTCGTTCTGGTGAGTTGGTGGATTCAGTGGAACTTTTATTTTGTCAGTGGTGTTAGAAAAGTGGTCGAAAACGGCCTCTTACGATGTTTTTGTCTTGGACAACTAACATTTTTTCTCAAAAAAATGGGTCCCTGAACATTTGAACACTGGTTTTCCTACAAATTTGGTCTCAAATCGACATTTCTTCATAAAACTATCGATCAATTGAAAGATTGATACAAAATCACATTTTTGGCATAGAAAGCCCTCCCATTTATTTTTTGAGAAAAAATTATAGTTGTCCAAGACAAAAACATCGTAGAGGCCGTTTCCGACCACCTTTCTAACACCACTGACAAAAAAAATGAATTGAATTTTTTTTTCCTCTGAATCCACCAACTCACCAAAACGAAGTAGGAGGTTAATTTCGGCTCGCCAGCAACTAGAATCTGACATTCATGTGTTGAACCGTACATTTCAAGAGATGTAAATGTTACTACAGTAACTAATTTTGACCATTTTTCCTCATTTTCCACGAAATTTTTATTTGGCTGATGTGCCAGATTAAAAAAACAGGCGACGGACGAAATCTATTGTGGTCAACAAATTTTCGAAAAAATCGTATTTTTTCAATTTTTATGCGTTTTTGGTTTTCTGCATTTTTTTCTTTTCTGCAAATTTTTTTTCTGCATTTTTTCTTCCTGCGTTTTTGGATTTCTGCATTTTGTTTTTCTGCATTTTTTCTTTCTGCGTTTTTGGGTTTCTGCAATTTTTTTCTTGCTTTTTTCATTCTGCAATTTTTTTTTCTGCAAATTTGTTTTCTGCGTTTTTGGGTTTCTGCTTTTTTTTCTGCATTCGATACCGAATTCGAAAGCTGAAAGGTTAATGTTAAGTAGCAGCTGTGTGGTTCTTTGTTTCTTTCGTTCGTTTGCTCTGTTTCAAATGCCCACACATGTGTTCTCGGTTCTCATACGAGGCAATTGTGTGTATGGACTTTCGCTATTTCAAGCAACGACTTTTTTCTATTTCTTTCATTTTTTATTCATTTTCTATTTCCACACTCTCCGTCTCTGGGCGGATTTTGATAGAGAGATAGAGTGAGTGATTGAGTGAGTGTGTCTCCGCACCAATTGTCAGGCCGAAACATATTTTTATACTCCTGTTTATTATTAAACACCCGCAAGGGTACGGTCATGCACAAATATAAAAAATACTTGAGCACATTTGCGGCCGCCAGAGCCGAAAGACAGTTGCAATTGGTGGCGTGTGTTGGTTTCGCAGCTGCTGCTGCTGCTGCTGCTGATTCTTTATTGACATAGAACCAGAGGTTGGCTGCAGATAAATTTATTTATATAAATTTCAAATATTAAATAAATTTATCCGATATTTTTCATGCGTTGTGTTGTTCTCTTGCATTTGCCAGCTATTTATCGCTGGAATGAGATTTTCGTTTTGTTCATTTACCGTTATTTCTCAACAATTCTGCCACTGTGTCACTACATAGTATATATAGTCCATAAGAAATGTGCAGAGACGAAAATGTTCGCCATTTAGTTTTACATTGCCAATACATTAGTTATAGAGATTTTTGTTTTTACATTGCCAATACATTAGTTATAGAGAATTTGCCTATCTTTTTGCATTGCCACTGTACTTAGTATATGTCCCTAAGAAATGTGTAGAGACAATGCAAATGACACAGTGGCAGACTTGTTTACAAATATCGGTAAATGAACAAACCAAAAATCTCATTCCTGCGATGAATGGCTGGCTGCCAATACAACAGCCGATGTCTCGTTTATGTACTGCAAATGCGTCAGAACAACACAACGCATGAAAAATATCGGATAAATTTATTTGATATTTGAAATTTATATAAATAAATTTATCTGCAACCATCTCTGCATAGAACTATTTGTAATGCGATAAGCGAAACGACGATTTATTACAATGATATTGCATCGATTTTCTAGTGCCGCCACCGCTGCTCAATGTTGTTGTCATTCGCATGACCGACGAAACAATACAGGAAAAAAAGAACCAACAACAACAAAAAACAAACGCAAAACAAGCGGAAAATTTTACATGGAGTTTGTATACAACCCTATACCTGCACCGTCATAAATTTCGTACTTGATGCACACACACATGATGACACCGTAAATCAAACACAATTCGTCATTCGTTTCTATCATATTATTTATTAATAAACATTCGATATTTCCGTACAAATTATTTACCGTTTGGTCGCCGAAAACACAAGCAGCAACAGCAACAACAACCACAAATCCAATAATTACAGTGTTTGTTTTATTATTTAGCACATTACGTTTTTCAGCACCAGCGTTAGGTACAATGACCTGTATCCAATTTCTCGCATCGTGTATTTCTCAGCAAACCACAAAAATCGTCCGGATGTCGAAAACAAAACGCGTTGTTTTTCTTGCGTCTCATTCATATTCATTTTTGTGCCAATCGACAATTAAGATTTTCGACTCGATTGAAACGAATTTTCGGTGGACAATTTGGTTGAGCGGGTTTTTTGTTGTTGCTGTTGTTGTTTGGGGAGAAACGGCGGCAAGTGTGTGTGTTATAAGCGAAACCCAACGCTCATGAATACCTCGACACAAATAGAACAAACGTACATTGCCCCATTGTTCTGGCCCTGAAAACGTTGTGTCTAATGTAAATTTCACGTTTCTATTTATTCATGCTGCTTAAATATTTCGTGCTATTTGCCAGTTGTGCGGAATAAGGGGTGCTGTTTTTGTCCATTGTTCCACCAAACTGACCAATGAATTGCTTCCCTCGACGGATATTATACGCCAAAATTCCAATTCTAACGACCTGAGGTCGTATACCTCAACCCAAAAACATATATATAACATGTAATGAATAAAAAAATGCACAAGCACATACTCTAAAAACACATACACCCATTGTGCCTTACCGTTCAGTGCATGCCGTCACATTTGTTCTCATTTTTAATCACTTTTCGAATGACTTTGTTTTCGACGAACTATTTTTGGAAGTTTGGCGAAGTGTTTCGAGAAATATACTCTAAATCTTTCGTCACATTGGATTCTATCGATGAAACTTTCAATTTCGAATCGATTGCCCGTTGATGTTGATGAAAGGAAAAACATTGTTTACGCAACGAAATCAATATATCAAACGGAATTGCATTTGTGATTCACACTTTTTTCGCAACACAAATCCATTTTGAAGACGTTTTACAGTACTCGACACTACATGAGGCAGTCTAGAATATTTCCATATGAAAGGTACACCACTTCAAGTGGCCCAGTTGCAATTTCAGGTTCAAAAACTGCATGTATTCGATCCAATCAAAATATTGTTGGCCATTTTCGAATTCTAAACCAATTACAATACTTGCACATATGTCATGCTGTATACGGAGAAGTAAAATCAACAATCTTTTTGAAGTCGGCATTAGAATATTGAATGAACGTGTTCTATTTGTATGTTGAATAAAGTTCTCTGTTTGATACAAACAAAAATTCGATTACTCAATAAAAAGGGCGGGAAATGATTTCACGTCAGACGTAACTTTTTCTGTTGGTTCTCTTTCTAAACGTTATTCCTTTCGCCATAAGTTAAACTGAGAAGAAATTAATCAAAGAAAAAATGAAATCGAGTAGCAAAAAGTTGTTTTGGCATGGCCGGTTCATATAAACAAGCGAAATAAAAATAAATAGGTTCGAACTGTTTTCTCGCATTTTCACCGAATGCCAAAAGTGGAAATTTCCCAACCAAGTTGAAATAAATTACGGTATATTTCGCCTTTTTTATATTGTTAAAGTCACACATTTCATGAAAATACCATTATCCGTCTTTGTCGCGTAATAGTGAAATCATATGGCAGCGCATGGAAATTACACGAATTATTACCATTTTTCCATCTTCTGCTAGTGCGTACGGTTTTTTTTCTTTTGTATCAATCCATTTCAGCCCATTAGAATGATGATCTAAATATGGCCAGTGCTAATGTAATTGAAATTCACGACTTCGATTATTATCATGTCGAAATGTTGAAATGTCTGTTCATCAGTTTACTCTAAATATTTATAAAGAATAACGAGAGAGAGAGAGAGAGAGAGAAAAACAAGTCGTTTCTATGTTTGATATGAGAATATAGGCTATTGGCGCTCTAAATATTTATAAAGTCTCTGTTTGTGTATTTATGGCAAAGTCGAATTTATTATTCACCGAAACCAAAGTGAAGAGCGCCCTTTGAGACTAATCGACAGCGTTGCACATGGTTGTGAAATGCAATTAGACGTCGTTGGTTTTGTTAATTTTTCTTTTTCGTTCAAACACTTTTTTTCTTTGCCAAATCATTTTCTCGTTTGAATTTGTCATGTTTTTTTTCGAGAGTCGATTGTCATTAGGAAATAATTTGCCATCAAACAAACAGAAAAGCAAGCAAAAAAATGACATTCCCTCATTGGCTTGGAAAAAAAAATCACATTGCGATTGAAAAACAAATGCGAGGTTTGCGACGGAATTGCACTATGGCGACGAGATCCATTAAATTCAACGATTAAAAACGATTAATTTGGGCGATTACACCGAAAAACATCATTACGGCGAAATTTGTGCATTTGTCGCGTGAACAAGAAGACAACAACAACGACACACAAAAAATAGCGGTCATCATCGGCGCGTCATGAAGAAAGCAAAAACAAAAAATAACATTGTAATGTTCCACATGAGCTCCATAGTTACGTGTGAAGTGATTACATCTAATTTACGCTTGACGCGCTTGCCAAGTATTCAGACAGTGTTTGTCTATGAGTCGCTTTTTTCTCTCCACATATTCCGTATGTGGGCCATTGAATGAGAAAGCATAACCAAAAGAAGATTTTAAAACCAACTTGTTTATTAGTACTTGTTACATAATAATCGGTATATCGATCTGATCGATTGTTGTGGCGCGGCTGCTCGAGCCTATATTCGTCAGTCGGTGTGTGTGCGTGTGTGCGTGTGTGCGTGTGTATATGAGATGATTCAGACGATTTCACATTTGGTATCGCTTACAAAGACAACATTGGATGACAAAACAAGAAAATTCAATGAAGGTACAAAAACAACAACAACAACAGCCGCACACGAAGAAAACACACGCGGTAATGACCAAACTCGTTTATTAGACCGGACTCTCTGATGGTACTTGCTATGCCCAGGCAAAAACGGTAATTTTCTCTATTATTTATATGTACAATATTGTCTTGTCTATATTTATCATCGTCTCCGGGCTGTTTCTCTCTCTCTCTGCTCTCATCTCTATTCCATATTCATACGGGCATTATAATCAGATTTCTGTGCCATTTTATTCTTCAGATGATGCTTCATCACATGCGTTTGTTATACGGAGAGTGTGTGTTTTCTTCTTCTTCTTGATTTTTTTTCGCTTTCAGCAAGAAACTTGTACAGTGTTTTCTTGTTTTTGTTCACATCTCTGTTTTTTCTTCTTCTTCTTCTTTTCATTCCCATTACGAGTAATTGTGTACGTCGAGTGCCGTAAACGTAGAAATCGAAAGCCCAACAAAAGCAATCATTATGTGACTATTAGACAACGGTGTTTTTTGTTTGTTCGCTGCAACATACATAACGATTAAATTGAAGATCACGCTGGCTACAATGAATTCAAGCAACATATAAACGGCTGAGATACAATGCGAAATGGAATCGATGCGAATGACGATGTCGATTTGGCGAAGCAACAACAAGTTTTTCAAAGGCAATGAAAAAAAAGCACCGTTCCGAAATAAGCGAATCACAATTACAGTTTTCAACTTTGTTTGAAATATGTAAACATTACTCGTTGAACCGATTTTATTTTCGCGATACGATCATTGTCTGCGCGTTGTTCTGTATAAAATATATTCCAAGTGACGAAAACGACGGTGAATAGCAAACAATTATTTGAAGAAAGAAAAAAAAAACTGAAGAACAAACAAGTCGATGATGAAGAAGAAGTAGAAAAACAGAGCTGACATAGGCACCTACGGGGTGCCGGCCCTTACTACCTTGGGTGCGCACCACATCTGGCTTGCGCTATATGTATTACTGTGTATTCGAGTGTCTCGTGTCATACACAAGCGCTATCTCAATTCCTTCGGGCTGAAACATATATCGATGGCTTTCGAAAAAAGTTGATGTTTCTAAATAAAATGGCGTGAAATGTCAATGATTGATTCTACATAAATTAATTATGATTTTTTGTGTGTGTATGTTTTTTCTATTCACAATTTTTAAGTTCAATTTTTATTTTTATTAAACAATACACTCACTCAACATACAAAAAACAGTAATTCATAATATCCACAAATTCTCCACGTGTAGAACGTACAGAACAAATCGCTTGAAGCGCTCGACATTTTGACATTTCAAACACAGCTGAATGCAATGTATAGTAACAAACAAGAAAAAGTCATATTGAAAGTAGATTCAAAAATTGTTTAAAATGTTTTCTTTTTTAACCTTCGAACCGTAAATTGAGCACTGTGTGCCCAGAACCAACTTTGAATGCTTATATCTTAATTATTTCTTATCATAAATTAATAAAATAACTATGGTTCGATTCGTTTAACATTTGGCTACAAAAATTGCGTTAACATATCCACATACGCGCACTAGCTTACCACAAATGCGCGTAAACATGTGTGATACGCTATACGTAAAATGGGTGCCTGAGTGCCCATATACATTTTTCGACAAATTGCGTATAAAAATTAATTTGGGAACTATGAAATATACATCATTGGAAAGATCTTGAACAGTACATGTAATTTGAGTTATAAAACATCAAAATCGATCATCATTTTATCAAAATATGGCCATTTTATCAATTTTGGCCAAAAAAATTCCAACGGCCAAATATTGGCCAAATGCCGGCCTATTTTGAAGTTTTATACCAAAAATGACATCTACTTTTTAAGACCTTTCTAGTGATATACATAACTTTTTGATCCAACCTGCCGTTCAAAATCTCAATTTTTGACTTCAAAATCGGCCATAGTGGAAGTTGTATGTATATGTTTTTGCCTTCTTTTTTGTGAAGAGATCAACATTGAAATTCCCACTTTATTGAAATAATTCCAAGAAACTTGCTGTTGTCTTTCATATTTCGATTTTTTATGACTTTTATAACATTTAAAATTAATTTTCATACTTTTCCGATCAATAAATACTGAAATATTTACATTTAAAAAAAAAAAATTAAGAAACAACTGACATTTCCCATATAAAATGCATTATGGGCACTCAGGCACCGATTTTACGAACAACGTTAGAAAATACATTTTACGGTTTGAAGGTTAAAGCGTTCTTTTTGCACTTTTGGTTGCCAGTTAAAAATCTAAACTATACTCAAGATGAAATACAGTGAATATAAGTGAAAGACAGCAGAACAAACATGAAAATTTGTGGAATTGGTTTTAATTCGAAATTGGGAGTGTTGATTACCTAAGTGAATGTTATAAAAAGATGTCAATGTTATTTCAGTTTTCTCTGATACTTTGTTCTGAAATCAATAAATAACGAAGAACAATTATCTGTTCGTTGCGTCAATATTTTCAATTAAATTGTTGATTCAACATCTGCTGACACTTGCTTTGCCTGGGGTTATTGAGATGGCGCTTCGAGCGCATCTGTATGTAAAAAAAACTCACGAAAACCTCTCGCTTGGTGCGCACCTAGTACTATTCGAAAAAAAATTGAGTATTTTTGAATTTGATGTAATCAAAGGGATATTGCAACTTTTTTTACCAGAAAAAACGCCATCTTACGTCGTGCCCGTAAATTATTTCACTGTACATTTAGATGGTAGAGCTTGAACAAAAGTTCGACACTATGCATAAACTTGGAAAGAGCTTGATAAACTTGATGAAGTACATATATTTTATGGTCGTTGCAATACCCCTATGGATGTAATTTTTTTTAAAATTAAATCTATGATATTTAGATTATGAAAATAATCAAATTCCAAAACATCCAAAAATATTGAGAAAAAAGTGTTTTTTAATAGTACCAGGTGCGCACTCAAGTAAGTGCCGGCACCCCGTAGGTGCCTGTGTCAGCTCTGTAGAAAAAAGACCGACAAAAAAGAACCAAGATACTTGGCTTAAGTAGCTATTGATGATCTCCGGGCCCACACCAATTCAATGGAATAGTTGATATAATTTATTATTATTCTTGACAGAGAATTAAGCGCGTCAACGAATCCATTTACCCAGTGACTGAGATAATGTGAATGAGTGACGATGGGAAAAAAACACAAACACTCGAACGGACTCATTCGACTTAACCGATATATTTGCATTTTCTGCGGTAAACATGTTAAGGTCAAATTCAATGTGTTCTCAATGTACGCTGTGTGCTTCTTCCACCGTTAATCAACATTTGGACATTGTCCTTGAGTATCACCCGAATGCGCAAATTCGAATTTTTTGCACACACAAAAGCAAGTAGTTAAACTTTATCGCAAGTCGGGATAAACCATACATTTATAGGTGCTGACATCCACTTTTGGGATAAATTTCATCACACTTGTATATGTCAACACCATTCAAACGTATATTTTATCCCGACTTGTGATGATGTTCAACTACTTTTGACAATTTACTTTTGTGTGTGTGCTCTTCGTTCCATACACACAATTGTCAGATAATGCAGAGAATGATTTGACTCATATCCCTTGGCTATTTCTGGCCAAATGCAACCGAATTTACGACTTAATACACGACGTGAGGGAAAGAAAAAAAAATACACGATTTCGCGGTCAAATAAACACTCTGCGTTGTTTGAGCGTGTATTTTTGTATACTTTGTACCATATTTTCAATGTGTTTTCTCTCTCTCTCTCTTTTACTCACTCACTCTTTCTTTCTCTTTCACCCTTTTTCTCTCATCCTCATAACATTGATAAACTGAACAAAAAAAATTCTCCATGCACCTAATTACATTACATTTTTTTCCGCTTTCGGTCGTGTGTTATTATTTGTATTTTTTTCTCTTCATTGAAATCACTCGGTGGGTTCATTTAACATTTTATTTCAAGAATTCGAACAGAATTACTCGTGTGTGCCCCACCAAAGGAGCGCGATGTTGTCGATGAACATCTTCCAACTGAAAAATTTTTATGTAGAAAAAAAACCGCAGACGATGAATGCACAGGGAATACAGAGAGAGACAAAGTTGATCAACACTACAAAGGAATCGCCGAATGATGAAATATTAACACGAAGAGATATACACAAGAATGAGAATAATAAAAGCGAACACGCTGTGAACCCAAATATATAAATACAGTATATATATGCGTATAAAAGTGTCAATACATAGGGAGAATGAACGATTGGGAGACAGATAAAATGCAATACACTGACTGAGAAATACCAGCACCTAAATGAAAAATAGTCTCACTCGGAGAGAACGAGAACGAGTGATTGCATTTGTTATTAGATAAATTTTCATGTTGAAAATGCTTCTTATGAGAAGTATTCCGAAACGTCCATAAACTAATGCAATTGCGAATCATTCCGAAATAAAACATATAGTCGCTTCACGGGTCACAACATTTTCTATGTTCATTTAACATTTATATTCAGATTCAGATTCACATTCGGATTAAGAGCACTTGGAAGTGAATTAGTTGGTGAGGAAGTAGACGATTTCTTGCAACCAAAATCAATTCGTAAACCATTCGTGGTCTCGAAATTCAATATATATTTCCAATATAGTGTTGTTTTGATCTCAATCTCTCATTGAGCACCTTTAAATCTCTTTTCAAGTCTTCTGCTACCTCTCGATTTGTCTTCTCTCTCACTCACTCTCACTCTCACTCTCTCTCTCTCTCTCTCTCTCTCTCTCTCTATCTCATGCACTTTGTTTTCTATCATCAATTCGTTCACATTTGAATTACACATAAACATCCATTCGAAATAATTTGAATATCCAGATTTTTTTGTCTACTTCAAAGGTTCCATATCAAACCTTCACACTCAATATTATAGCGACATCTATTATTAAAATAGCTTGTAGTAAACGCATTCATAGCATTTCACTGTAGTTTCGATGTTACCTATTAAATTCCCCTGTGGTATGTAGTTAACAAGTGTCAAACATGAATGTGTCAGTACTACAAGGGAATTTAATAGGAAACATCGCGACTACAGGGAAATGCTATAAATGCATTTACTACAAGCTATTTTAATAATAGATGTCGCTATAATATTGAGTGTGTTGTTCCCTAAAAACCTTAAGTTTTTTTTTCGTTCATTCGTTCGTATCAAGTTATTCTTTTATTTTGAATCTTTTTCGACTAAATTGAGACTGTGTTTTTTTTCCTCTCTTTTGAGCATCCTCCGAATGCGCTCATCGAATCCAAGATCGAAACTGCTCTCTATCGATTCTAATAGATTCATCTGAGAATATCAAGCACTTCGTGTGTTTGGCAACTCGAAACTTAGCGCTGAACGAAAATTGGTTTGAAGCAAATCCAGTGAGGCAAAACTCAAGATGAGAAAATCTACATATCGAAAACGTCCCAAGTCAAGACGCGAATTCTCTATTTGAAAATGGCGTTTTTTTCTTTCTGTCCCTCCGTCGAAATAGAATTCGTTGGCGTTTTGTGTAGAATTTATGTCACCGACACACATAAAGTATGCAAGTTGCGTTTCTGGTTCTTGAGCCGAAACTAATTTGAATTCAGAACAAATCAATTGAGTACGTATCATGTCTCTGTACATATGTATTCGAAACGGGTCGGTGAATGCATTGTCTTTTTGCAAAATCCGTTGACAAATGGCACATTTGCTAGGTTGACATTCAAGTTGCATTCTCCCCCCTTTGTCGTGTGCACATTGAAAATGCTAAGGTAAATCTTGCGTCGAACACGCATGAATTGATTTGAATACCGAAACAAACAACCACGTTGAAGCTAATCTATGTATTTATCCTTTGGGTTTTGTTAATTATATTAACGGATTCAAGCAAATGGAAAAAAATATCGCCGATTCGTTTCGAACAGTCGAAGTACTTGATTGGTATCTGGTGCTGAAGAAGGAATCATAGTTGTATTTTCTAGCCACAAAAGGAAATTCCACTGAATCCCGTGCTTTCTTTTCATTCTCTTGCAGACATTCGGTTTGGTAAACGCGCGCGTGTATTGAAATAACACCCAGAAGTGGCGAAACGCTAAGGTAAGTGTTTCCGAAGAAATTTCAACGCAGTTTGTTTTTTTAAACATATTTTTCTTGCTTCTTTTGAGAAGGTGAAAAAACCCATAAAATTTATTCGAAAAAATACGAAAATTATCAGCCGCCATAATCCAGTGCGAACTTTCTAAAAAAAACTCACATTCTTTTTTATTCAATCTTGACTTGACGGCATGAATTGCTTTACCTTATCCGACCATGTCATAATTACAATAAACGAAAACACAATCTGAAAAGCCTACGAGAAAAAAATTAAATGCGGAAAAATTGAGGTGTGCGCGCGAGCGAGCGTGCTGATGCACGAAAACAATAGAATTCAACAAAACAACAACGACCACAATTGAATATTGGTTATGATTCCGTCGTTTTTTCGTTATATATGACCGGAATTGTGAATTTTTCATTTACAATTTGGTTTTATGTTGTGTTCGGCATAAGCACGCGCGCGTACGCCGATTACTTTTTTTCGGGCATTCAATTTATTTGGGTCTCACTGACTTTCCACGCTCACTCATATTTTGCACATTTACGCGCACCACTTTTTTCAGCTGACATGTCACACACAAACACGCAAAGCAGTACACGCATGTGTTTGCATTACACAATCAAATTCAAAGGTGATGCAATTCATTCGAAGAAGTTCACTTTGCTTCGACGCACCGTCATTCCCTTTGGATTGTAGTTTGGTTTCGTGCCGAGAATTGCATTCATATTCCATTAGAAATGAGTCAGAAGTGTGAAACTTGAAAACGAAACGACAACAACGATTTCATTCTACGTCTCTGGATTTTGTACGTGCTGAAATTGGTGGTTATTAATTTGGCTATTGCAATCGTGTTATTAGTGTGAATTTTTTCGCAATTAAAAATACCTTTTTGTGCCGATGTGAATTGACAGCCGTTTCAACGCCAAATTCATCTGGAAACCGTTTGCGGTTTTGCGAATTAAAATAGTAATGTGTTAGTCATACGACTACTGATTTTACCCTCTTTGAATATTTCAATGCATGCCATTTTGCAGACTTACTCATTCGATTCATTCTTTTGTCGTCAAACAAAAACAAACGAAACAAAAATTAAGACCGGCACTGAAATTGCGACAAACATAAATTGGTTGAGTACGAAAATTAGCGACAGAAATGTTGCAATTGTGAGAAGAAGTTCCCATACTCTTCTTCAGAGTTCCAATTTTTCCTACCTATGGGGGCTATGGATCCGGATAAATGGTGGCAAATGGCCTAATTTGGTGTGGCCTAGCGAGCCATACCGACCAAAAATCCTTTTGCTCCCATTGGGAAAATTTCGAAAATTCATCCTGAGCAAAAAACAGCACTTGTCTTGAGCATAAAAGTGATTGTCTCGAACAAAATAAGCAACTGCAGTTAACTTCAATCACAAATCACTCTTAGTCAAAATGTCCCAAATTAATCGACTGACTGAAAGAATAACTAAACGTGATTGTTTCCATACAAAACGCATGATTTCAATCAACTTAGCCAGTTTTAGTTGTGTATCACTACATACAGTTGCATACAACTGAGTGACTGTTAGTCATTTTATTTGCACACGGGATATATCTTGTTTCTTTCCACCCGATAAAATGAAAATGAGTGCGCGAAAGCGCGATCGCCGATTCATTTCTTGTTTCGGTGAATGAAAGTACGTGTGCTCCGGGCCACAATCAACAAGCATGACGCATGGGCGCTCAGATAAAACAAGCGATAGAAAAAAGAGATGCACTTTAATTGCGTCGATATGAAAAAAAAAACGAAACGTGCATACACAGAGAAAGAGAGCAATTTCTTCAAAGAAGAAGAATGGCAGCAACCGCACACGTACACGGATACGTGAAAATCATATTGAGGTGCCGGCACTTTGGGTGTTTTTCTTTCTGCAAGCCGACACATGAATTGTGGCGAAGCCTTCCTCCGAAGAGGATCAACACGGTAAAAACGAGTAAGAAAGAATGAGAGCGATAGAATAAAAAAAAGAATCAGACAGAAAGGCTGTTAGTGATAGCGCAATTGGCGAGAGTCAGCCGTACATTTGATCATAAAAATAGTTACAGGCAAAATGAACTGGCACAAGCAAGTCACAGACAATCGTAGAACTTAATGATCGTGAGAATGTTTCCGATATAAAAATAGTTGTATAAAAAGAATAACGAGCAATTTTGACGATGATATGCGATTGTGACGGAAATTTGACCGTTGTCTGTGAAATGACATTTAAAGCCACTTTAAGTATAAATTTGACCAAACAAACTTCGTTGCCACTTCGGAAATGTACCACAAATAGCAATGATATTGCCGCTTCTCTCTTGTGTACATGTTCAATCCCAGTATTGCTTTTATCGTTTTTATTATTTGTTGTTTTCGGTGCACTGGAACCAGTTATCGTCGTCGTAGATTTGGTTGTAGCTGACCGCGAGAGCCGATCCAAAGCCAATTCACGACGAATGTATATTATATATATTTTTTCTCCAACACAGAAACAACCTATGCACACTCATATTGAGTCGAGTCAATGTTTTCTGGCTGTTACACGGCATGGGCATGTGTACCAACGGCACCAGCATGTGCTCTCCCGCGACTATGCTGTGGTCGAACGTGAACATTGCTCGTCTTTAGTCGTTGTTGCTGTCGTCGTCTTGGGTTTGTGTATGCGTTTGCCGCATGTATGTAAGCACAATGTGTAGCTTCGTGTGTATCGCGCTTTTTCATTCTCACATACGCACGCACACACACACACACAAATGAAATGAATTTTTGTTATTGCCGTTTGCTGTTGTATTCGATTTTCGTTTTTTGTTTTCCTCTGTAAATTTCTTTTCGACTTGTTTTCAGTCAATCGACGACTTCAGTACATTGTGCATCGTTAAAACTCGATCTATAACACTAATTTTTATTTCTAGTTTTGTGTTGTTGGTGTCTTTTATTTTCTGTAGATACACAAAACACACAGCACTTTGAGCAATAACATAATCACAGTAGTATATACGGTTTTTTTTTCGTTCATAGATACGGTATTTCGTTTTTCTTAGAACGACAAGTTCGCCGATGAATAAAAAACCAAACGAAACGAAAACAAAGTTTTGTTCTTAGTTGTGATCTTAAGTGTTGTATCCATTGCCTGAGAACTCATTGTTTGGTCGACGAAATTGTGCATACACTGATCACTGACATTTTCGATGCATATTGTATATTTGTTTCGCTCAGGTACTTAATACGTGTTTTGAATTCCAACAAAAAAAAATTACCGTATTTTTGTTGTGAACACTAAAACGTCAAAGAAGAATAAACAAAAATAAAAACATAAATTTAACGCTCAGTAGACTTTGTTAAACAAGTGACAACGACACGTTGAAAATTGTTTGATAGTGATTGAACGAATAGAGATAAAGCGAACATATTCGCAGCAAAATTCTAAGTGACATCATAATTGCAGTGGTTTTCAAGTGCAACTCATAAGCAAAACACAATAGAACATTTCAGCATCACTGTAATTCCAATTGATAACAAAAAAGTGAGTCTTTTTGTTTCTTGTTATCGTCTTTTTTTCCCACTAATTGCATCGACGACCCACATTCAGAATTATGTTTTTGTGTTTGGGCCCCGAATCGAAGAAGATTGAGGCCGATTCAAAATTGAGAGAAGCAGAAGAGAACAAAAACAAAACGCACACACACACAATGCATAAATCAAACGATGGACGCGAGATGCAATACGAGATTATCCGCGAGAATCGCGCACATAAATCAGCTGTTGCATGCAATATATGCAACATGTACGATTTTGGCAAGTTGAGCCTCATATCGACACAACGATTGTGGTTGGCGCGTCGTTGCCGAATGTGTGATCATCGTGTGATTGTGCGCGCGCGCGCACACACCGTGGATTAACCCAAGATTGGGGTCATACAACCACTAAGCCTGAAATCCAAACAAAATGTGTGAAAACATATGGCTTTCTCCATATAATCTCTATTTCAAAACAGCGAAAAATTAAAATTGTGCACCTCTCGTATGTGCTAATGTATGAAGAGAGAAGGAAAAAAAACATTGAAAAGAATAATAAAAGCGAAACAAAACCAATGAAAAGTGCTCAACCACAATAATAACGAAACAATAGCCGCATTCAAACTTTTTTCTGCTGCTGTTGCTGTTTCCATTGCTGCTGCTCATTCATATCGATTCCTTCACAACTTCTTCTATCCTATTAATCAATCAGCAGCGCTACACAAAAAATTGTGTATATCCGTCATAAAATCAAACAATAAATACATCTCTTTTTATCGCTGTTGTTGTTTGAAATGCGGTGATGTACATGAACATCATTTAAATATGCACACAACTCTTCTTCTTTTCACCGTTGCTTGTTTTTTGTTCGTGCGTTTCTCACCATGCGGTCGCATCTGCATGAACTATTGATTTATTACTCTTTGCACATACATACAAGACAAATGTTACTATGTACATAAGCTATTTTCTTAGCATTTTCATTAGTGCAAACGTGCGTCAAGTCTTCTTGAGACGATTGATTGACGAAAATAGCAACAACAATAACAACAATCACAACATCAAAACCAAAACGAAACACATAAAATGTGTGTATGTTTGCCAGTTACTCATTAGAAAATCTGTTCGTGCTCTGTGTGAATGTGTGTGTAGGAAATTCGCATTGATTTGCATAAAGATCTGCCGCCGGTCACCAACTTGTTGATTTACCAACACTTTATAACTTTAAAATAGACGCGATACGCGTAAGAAACGAATAAAACTGCGAATTGAAAGTTTATGAAATGCATAACGAATTGGAATATCGGTCTCTCTTGCGGTGGAGAGAGAGAGAGCCTAAGGCAGAATTACTACGGTTTTCAGATCGAAATCAATTTTTCATCAAATATTTGATTATGCATATTGCACAAGAAACTTTTTTGCACAGGAAAAAAATTTAGTTCAGTCGAAGAAAATGTTACGAAAGAATCGATTTTTTTTCTTTCGGAAGAACGCGAAAGTATCAAATGCAAAATGCAATATTCATTGCAAGAATTCTGAAGCAATTTTTTTTTTGACGAATAAAAACTTGAATAGCAAATATTTGAAAAAAAATGCCAAGTCAAAAATCCATTATTTATTGACCAATCAAATTTTCAGCTCTCGATGTATAAGCGAAAAAAATGGAAGGTTTATCTGAAGAAACCCCCATAGAACCGAACCAAACAAAAGGAACGAGCAAAAATTCCATCGAAAGATTTATTCCGTCATTTCTGTCGCAAAATGGAAATAAATCACATTTGCTTCTGCTGAAAGAAAATTTTGGATTTTTTCCCATCTTGATTGTGACTGAAAAACTCCGGCGACTTATGACGGTGTACAATTTGTGTATGTTGATATGAAAAATGTCACTGCCAAAACGCTGTTAACACGCGATATTCAAAAATTCGACTAAATTCCCAATTTGAATTACAAACAAGACGAAAAAAAGCAACTTGACCATAGATCACGGACGAATTGAATGTTCGTATGTGTTTGTACAATGTGCTATCATCTGTTGTAAAAATGACGCCAAAAGAAGATTTCATCGCTTCAATCGACTATATGAGTAGTTTGAAAAGAACAACTTTTCTGTATTACATTTTCGCTCCAAACTACTCATATATAACTTTGCATACTAATTATAAAATGTGCGTGTCATATCGCGCAAGCGCTAGAAAGCTGCTTTCCAAGTCGAGAGAAAAACGCTGTAAGAGCATATAAAAACAGCAACGTTTCCAAAAATCTAACGGTCTTAATTCAAGATTCTTGATTTTGCGTCGTTCAATTGGTCGAACGTCATTTTAATTGGGTGTCTAAATTAGTAAAATTCTATGTATGGCTTATGAAGAGAACGGCTATGCATTGATTGATTTGCTGATAGTATTAAGTAGTTTGCTATGCGTGTGCCTGGTACTGTGCCATGGTATAGATAAGATAAGAATAATAATATATTTCTATAGAATAAGCGAGAATCGACAACCATTTCCAAAATCATTGTGTTTGTATGTGTTTCATTTAGTGTGTCATGGCATGGGAATGAAAATCACGTCGTCCAGCTGAAAAAGATAAATAAAATTTATCAGACTTTTGTTTTCAACGAACAAAACAGCATTTTCACATATCGGTTTTGGAGGTCAATTTATCATCATTTATAAATGTATGTTTGTCAATATCGATAATTGGCTCATTCCAAAAAATTTAAAAAGCGAAAACACGCCAAGCAAAATGTGTTGGGATGAGTCGAAAGCGGTTTTAAGAGATAGGGATAGCGCGCTTTAGCCTCTATCTTATCTGTTTTTGCGGTGAATACGACGAGCGAGCTCACGCTCTTGCGCTCAATCTAAGTATGTTTCCGTAATTTATATTCCGATTAAATACGTCTAATTAATGCAGTATATATATTAAAGGGCTCGATATATAAGCGAAGACAGTGTGTCGCCTGTGCTTCATTAAGCCCTACAAGAATTTTGCGATACATTGAGGTTTACGTCGACATGTCATCGTAAAGCAAAACCTTCCCGCAACATTCCGCATTGCGATAGGTTTTTCAATGTACGGGTTTACGCAAAATCATTACGCCGACACATCTGCGACATATCGCAATGCGTAAACCTGTAAATTCGAATTGTATCCAACTTCATTACATTGAAAACATAATTTCAAATCGTTTTATTTAAACTTTTCATGTTGCTCATCGTTGCTAATAAGAAATAATTATTCAAAATAATTATTAAGTAGAATAATCAGCCATTGCAGCCTTTAAAAATACAACATGCTGAATTCGAATGAAGTTGATCGCAGTTCATGCATTTTTTATTTTTTTTTATTTTTTTTATTTTTAATAAACACCGCCAAGCTCTGGCTGAATATAATGTGGGTTTTTGATTAAGGTTTGGCCGGAAAAGAGTGCAAGACTGTTTTGTGACAACTATTGCGGAAGGTTGGCGATACGTTTGCATAAGCGTTGTCGCAAAATTCTTGTAGGGAAGCGCAAACTAAACTAACAAGCATGAATATATGAACGCGTGAGAATAAAAGACTGACGCTACCAGGTTTTTCGCAAAAGCGGGATAAAAATCAGTTTCACGCAAAAGAGACATTTCAAAAGGTTGCACGCAAGAGAGAAGTATATTGTTGTTGTAATCATGGCTTTAAAATTCAAAATGCGACAAAATAAAATGTTCCGTTTGCGTGTAACCTTTTGAAATGTCTCTTTTGCGTGCAACTGATTTTTATCCCGCTTTTGCGAAAAACCTGCTAGCGTCAGTATTTTATTCTCACGCGTTCATATGGTGTAGCATTTCTCATATATCGATCATATTGTGTGTTTGCATTGCTTAAAAATTCACTCTCTTCTCGCTCTCTACCGAACTCGTTGATAGAAGAGTTGAAAATTAGTACTGATTGGTGAGATAGCGCTGATAGATTTAGAGAAACGAATGCATGGAAAATCAGCCAATGCTAATCGATATATCTAAAACAAATTATTTGATTTATTCATTCAATTTAATGTTAGATTTCAGTGAAGGAAATGAGTGGAAGCAACGAGCGTGTGTGCAAGCAAGTGAGCAAGCGAGCGCTCTTGAGGTTTGTTTTCATTTTAATTTTTTTTCGTTCGTTCTGATTGCAATCAAGGAGAGGAACAAACAAATCTCACATTGAAATGTAATATTTAGTCAATTCATTTTCTCAATTTTGCATTGCACTCTAATACAGTACACACGAGCGGTCGCGCACGCGCTTGCTCGCACTGAAAATCAATGCACAGTGGCGACCACGCTCGTGCGAAGAACGAATAAAAAATGAAGAAAAATGAAATACACATAAGCGAATTAAAACCTTACCTCGAATCGCGAGGTTTTGATGTTATACGTATAATTCAAATGGTGGAAATTGTAACGGAGGCAACTATGGAACGCGATAATTTCACACCATTTTCGAACCGTTGTTTCGCTTGATCGCGTGTGTGCTTTATGAATGATGGCGGCGGCCGTTTTCGGCGATCTGGAACTGGCTCTCTGTGTACAACCTTCAAAATGTAGAGGAAAAAAAACCATTCCAAATGCCATTTTGCCCACATTCACATTGATTTTGAATGTAGCGTGTGTTTGCGCTTCGTACCATCTCTCCGCTAACAAAGCCGATAGGAAGGTTGACATAATTTTCGGTCTCGTTTGCCAATCGAAACATAAAAACACAACAACGAACATAAATTTTTTTCTATTCGACCGCAGCGAATAAAACAATGAATTTAGGGCCAATGTTGATTGCTCATTTTTATCTGTGCACTTTGTATTGACATATACACACATACCGAACGTACTGTGGAAGAGACATTGTTATTATAATTTTGCGTCGATCGCAGATTTTTCTGTGCAGCATTTTATGTTGAATTGAATAATTTGGTTAGTGATTTGCGTTCAGACAGAGAACGAGAGCGAGATAGAGGAAAGAAGGCCAAAATAGAAAAACATACAACACAAAAATAATTGTTTTGCGGTGCACAATAGCACAACAAAACGTATTCAATTTACAATTTACCTCCGTGCTCGTTGTAACTGAGAGAGCAGCCCCAGCAGCAACCGAATGAGAGAGTTCAGGCACGGACCTTAATTGAATAATTTTCGTTGAAATTGCAATAGACAATGTGAATGAGCGGCTTTGTAATCATTCCTATAACACTTTTCGCTCGCTCTTGGCTGTTCTCGCTTACGAGTGTGCGCTCGCCCCAAATTGGCATGGGCATTTTTCAATTCAAGTCATTTCGGGTGCAAAACAATGTCGAAAATAACTAACTACTGTTGGGCCTTTAAATATGTGTATTGTGTTCCACTTGCGTCGGGGTCGAGTTCGAATTTGCTATTGCTTACCGTTGCTTTGCCGAAGCCAAATTACTTCAATCTAACAATTTAATGTATGATTGTAGAAAATGTCGTTGTTTTACTAAAATTGCACGCTTTCAACTTGTTTTCAAGTGTGCGATTTCGGCACATGGAAATTTTCCACACCGGAAACAGCGGAGAGGAGAGAGAAAAAAAGACACCCGATTCCAGAGTCGTTGGTTTTTGCGTGAAAAAATTATGCGTTTGCATTCACAATTGTTATGTGTTTGAGAAATAGAGAAAGAGATGTTATGGCAGTCAATGCGTCGCCATATAACACAATAACCACCTACGCCATGCCATATAAAAATGGGCAATTCTATGACAAGCCCCGCTGAAGAAGACGACAGTTGCATATTGTCGTGCTGTCGTTGTTGTCGTGAGGTGAATTTATTTTTATGCTGCTAATCAATCCAACGACACGAAATTTTAATTCAACTTTCCAAATGACATTAAGTTTTTTTTATGAAATAAACAACACAAAAGTGAGTACTGAACCGAGGCGGTACTTTTTTCTGCGCTGTTTGATCGATACGTTAGCGATGCGTTTCCTTTTCATTTTACGCATTCGTGTCGTTTTTTTTTAATGCAAATCGAAATTGAACAAACAAACAAACCCATAAAACGAATCATGAAAGCAACTCTTTTTTCGTTTTGCGCGCTCTCTCTCTCTGTCTCTCTCTCGCTTGCATCTCCGTTTGTTTCGGTCGGTGGCGAAATTGAAATAACGTACTTGTGTTTATGTCATGATCGAAATCGAATTATCGCTGAGTTTGATCGGCTCAAAAGATTATCGCTGCGGTTCAATCGAACTGTTTTGCTGCAGCAACACGAGAGGGAGAGAGAGAGAGAGAGAGAGTCCCACCAAACGATTATTCACTATTTGATCATCTCTTTGACCGATCGTAAATAAAACGAGGTAAGAAAAACCAACATAACAACAAAACACACATATCTTAATTTCGCACACTCGTTGATCGTATTGCACCCGCCAATAATCAATTGCGTGTTAATGCTACAAATGGCATCTGTACACGAATGCTCTCGATTGTTCGCAACTTTCTATCCGATTGAATTGTAAATTAATCCGAAGACACATCAGTCGAGTGCGCGCGCGCACACAGTGACAGTTTTCGTTTTCTCTCTCTCTCTCCGCGCATCGTTAATATGCGCCTGGGAAAAATGATTCTGCCGCTCGCCCGAAGCCAATTTTATGGGCTTTTTATTATATTTTATTTTTGAACATACTGGAAAAAGTGACATTTGAAACATATGTGAAAAATAATCACTGATGATGTATTTCACTGAGCACACAGTGCACAAGAAATGAAGCGAGAAAAAAAACAGCGCCTATTAACGATATGAAAACGAACAAAAAATAAATATTGCACAAAAACGGAAATCACATTACTCAGCCTTATGCCATTTGCAGTTGGATAAATTGCGCGGCGGTCTTTTTCTCTCTCTCTCTCTCTTCTCTTCTACGCGGTTGCCTTTTTTTTATTCGTTACCGCTGCATTGGAATGCGCAAGGCATAATTTTGCATAGATTATGTGCACGAATCGTGCGTTCAATCAAGCATGAATTTATGAATAAGCAAATAGTCAATGATGGCCCCACATCGATCATTTCGATGAATTACAATTTGCCATATTTCCTCGACACTCATTTGACTCGATGTCGACGCGTCTCACGACAATTGCCATTGCTATCATCTTCTCTGCAGTTTTCCTACCAACAATTTGTTCCGAATCGGTTTTTTCTTCTTAGCACTTTTTTTCCTCTTCGGATTACACCAAACCGATCCAAAAAGTGTCTAAATGACGATTGGCAAGAAAATCAATAGCAAAAAGTTAATCAGAAAGTATTAAGGAGAAAGAGCAATGAACAAAAAATGATTCGACAGGCTACGGAAGCGACGACGACGGCGGTGATGGTGGTGGCGGTGACGATGAAAAAGTGGGCCGCATTGTATTCAGTATTTCATTTTCGATTGCTCCAAATTCTCTTCCATCGACACACAATCACCAACTGAAACGACAACAAAAGAACATGAATAATGTCGACTCGAAGCATATAATTAACAATAATTATATTAATTTTTTTCTCCGGCGGAAAATTGATGGCGTGCCCGAACTACCGCAATATTTTGGCCACATTGAAGCCCGCGAGCAAAGCCGCGGCGCACACAACAATAAAATATTGAAGAAGAACAGAATGAGAAAAATGACCAAAAAAACTTGCATATTCATGAAGCGATGTTTGAAGCGAATCATGAATTTACGCACACGTACCGATACTCGTGGTTCACTGCTGCTGCTCAAACATTCATGATTCACTTTTGCGTGTTTGTTGTTTTATGTTTCGTTTCAGAATGTTTATTCCTGTATTGCCATTTTCATTCTCACCGCCTCATATGTATGAAATTTGGGCAAGCGAGCAACAAAAGCGGTCAGACAAAACCACAAAACAGGAACACAACAAAAATCGCAAGTGCACATGCTTTTACTGGCTAACTGTGCTCCAGTTCATCAAATCGGTCGCTCGTTCTTTCTTTGATTCACAGGCGCGCGCGCTCGTTCGTTGGCCCGCCAGAAAGTCTACTGTGTTCAAAAGTGGGGGTGAAAAGAGTATTGAAGTGAATTGATCAATATTTTCAGTTTTGTGATTTGTCTTATTATTGGCAAGAGATGTGTCAAATGTGTTGAGAAATGCATCTCACAAATTACATCTCTTTATTTCTCTCTCCCTCTCTCTCTTGCTCTGTCATCGTGCTCATCATCGTTTGTTCTAAAACTGTGTCAATGGATTTGCCGAGTCAATGTACGTGTTCCTCATTTCACTCAGTGCGCGCGGCTGAACCCATTGATACCAAGTGCGGTTAGCAAATGGTAACGTTTATCATTTGGTTGGGTGTCGAATGGGCACATTCACACAAGTTTTTTTCTTCTTCTATCGATTAGGAGGCCAAATTGAAACCGATGACCGGCGGTCTGATTCCATATGAATCGTTTTCATTTCGAGGAAAAAATTAATTGACGATTTTACTCATTCATGACACGTTGAAATAAATCAAACCAGAGTGCTACGGGGCTTGTACAGTTCATTTGAATGGTTTGGAGCGAAAATGTAATACAGAAAAGTTGAGCGGAAAAATGTCGATGATGAATGAGCGGAAAAGGGATAGCTATATAGTAAACCGTATAATAAACTATAGTGAACTATATAGCTGTCCCTTTTCATTTGACATTTTTCCGCTCAACTTTTCTGTATTACATTTTCGCTCCAAACCATTCATTTATCTATGCACCACCATTCTACTTTGCTATTCGAAATTGCTTACATTGTAAAAGAGTTTGTTCGGTCGCAAACGAAATTCACTTACCTTTTTTTCCTCCTTTGCAACAGACACACACCGTGTGTGTAACTTGTTTTTCTCAAAAGAAAGTGCTGGTCAAACGGAATAAACAACACACATATCTCGACCGAGTGAGCGATAATAGCCGTGATTATGGACTGTGAGAGCGATGTGAAAATGGGCGCGTTGCGCTTTTTTCTCATTTGTTGTTGTTGTTTTTTTGCGATTTGCGTATATGACTACCTCAACATCGTTTGCTTGCTTGCTCTCTTTCTCTATCGCCACTTAGCCGCTTGATGGATTTAGTGTCTAAGGTCGTGCACGCGTCTTCGTCGCACACATTTGCACGGAATGGAACGTATAAAATATATATGCATTTTGCCTACTCATGAAACTTGACATTTTATGCATATTTCCTCGTCTCTCTCTCTCTCTGTCTCTCTCTCTCTCTTTCTCTCTCTCTCTCTCTCTCTGACTGGCGTTGTTATCGATGCCGTTGCCTCGCGATAGTGTTTCGGTTCATTAGTGGAATTTGCGTGCATTGTGGTTTTGGAGGGAGCATATGGCTCCTGGCCTATTGCATAGAAATTATTATGATCAAAGCCGAACTGAAACACATCAAAGTGAAGCGACGGCGATGGCGATGGCGGCGGCATGCAGATAAACAACCCGGAAATTTACTCGATCTGGGTGTGTATGTGTGTCGGTTTTGGGAATTTTCGAATCTGAAGTGTCTTTTAATGCCATGAACAATTGTGTGAAAACAGTTTGGTGTTTGCTGTGTGTGTATGTGCCTGCGAGCCAAATTAATAAATAGGTCGAGAAAGCACACGGAAAATCGCGTATTGAACATTGCGATGACCAACGATAAGAAGCATGTACGAGATATGAAACGGTCGTGGCCCATTTTGTCGGATCATAAACACGGAACACATTTCGGTGTGATCGGTTACGATGACGACGAAAATTTCGGTTCGTCAGTTGGTTGGTTGTTGGAACGTAATCAGCAAAGCGAAGCCAAAAGATTTGTTCGAACAAATCAAAATGAAAAAATAAAAAAAACTCAACAGAGTATGGCACAACGCATATTACCAGAATCACCACAAGTCACACGATAAACTCTCTGACCATGATATCGTGTTTACTAAATAAAGCGATCAAATTGCAAACAATCAATGACAATAACAATATTCCAATGGTTTTCGGTGTGAGAAGAACCAAGAAGTACATACACACATGTAATGGCCGAAAACCGACAATTTGTAGCATTCAGCACAAAATCAGAAACAATAACTCTCTTTCGGGCTCTTGTTGAATACATCAACTGCGGCGGGCAGGCCGAGAGAGCAAGAGAATTTACAATTTTAGGCCTACCATACCGAAACTCATTCACTCGAGCACATATTCGTGCACGCATTTAACCTCAACCGATTGTTGTACGAAAACAATTGTTCAGTAATTGTCGTGTCACTGCGTGACTAACTGTTACATAAACTCAAACACAAACACACTGAGCAGAGAGAGAGAGAGAAAAAAATGAACAATTGCAATAGTCAGCAAAGCACATACAGCCCAAGTCATCGTGATATAGTCTCTCAATGTGCAATCGACGTCAAATGCGACCCGTACACTATTGCTGCTGGTACTGCTGGTGGTTCTGTTGTTGTTTTACTGATTGCAATTGTTATTGGTGTGTGAATTATGATGGCATTTGTTGTTTGTGTATAATAATGCTGACATTCTGAGTCTTGTTCATGTCTCTCTTCTTTTTTTCTCTCGTGTCTCCCGCAAGACAAAGACACACACGAAACAAGAACAACAAAAAAACTTTCGATGCCTACGCCGAGCACTGAGAGTGTGCTTAGTCGCAAATTTATATTTAATTATAGATTTTTAAAATGAAATCACGTTATCCATTAGCCTTGATTTAATCTTTGTGTTTTCTCAATTTCTGTTTCCCCATTTCGTCGAGATAAAGCAAACTGTGCGCATTATTTCAATGCTCTGGCCCCGCAATTCTTTTGTAATGCACACAAACACACGACAAACAAAGAAAGTAATGAAACCGTGAGAGATAAGGCTCAATAATACAATGATTCATTTGATTTTGCACGCATCCAAATGCTCGACAAGGACTCTCTCACTCTCTCGTATGCGCTTCCATGCGCCCAAATACACACATTACTCAAGTTTGTGATTCTTTTGCTTGATTTTGCAAATGACGATTGCGAAAAAATTGTTTCCATGCAAGACCAAATAAAAAAAAAGCTACGTTACACACCTAGTCGGGCTTTACTTACGCGCCGAGAGCAAGAAAAATTGAGAAACGGTAAAATAGTATATCTTGTTTCGTTTTTTTGCTGTTGTTATTGCCTCGCCGAATCGCAATTCTCAATGAAAAAAAAACTACGCTTTAAATATACAGCGTGTATTCTCTGCGCACGCTGCGTTTATACCATTTTCGCGCTTACGCTTATTTTATACATAGTTTAATACAGAGTCGAAAGTATATTTAAGGCATATTTTTAGCGTGAACCACATGCAATAGAATACACCCGTACTCTGATAAAAGCCTATATAAACAATGTTATTATATTTGACAATATTTGACTCGATGTCAATGACGATGTGGCAGCGCCACCTATAGAGATTCCTTATTAAAATAAGTGGAACTATTGAGTGCGTGCACCATATCGCACGTGAATTTTCAATATGGCAGCGCCCATAGAATTGAAAAGTTAACCAATTTCGTAACCACAAATTATCGCTGTACGAATACACCAAGTCAAAGCGTAAGCGCGAAAATGGTATAAACGCAGCGTGCGCAGGGAATACACGCTGTATATTTGTAGCGTAGTTTTTTTTATTGACTATCGCAATTGCGATTTACATACAGCGTACAAATTATGATAAATTTTTCTTTTACTCCACCATGACAGCCACAAAGAAGACAAGTTTTTTGTTGTGCGTTCGCTAAAGATCAACTAAATAGAACGCAGCAAGACATGCGATCTTATTGGCGCAATAGTCACTTAAGTATCTAAACTTTTCGTGGAAAAAAAACGCGCACACACATAAAAAACTCTCTCTCACGAATCGTGCACAATCACTATCTAATTCAACCGGTGGCAGCACGGTGATGCGTGTTTAAATAAAACATCTTATGTGTGGTGATAAATAATTGGTTGAACGCGTTCGGTCATTTCTTGACAATCATCGGATTACTCAAGCATTTCGCAGTGGCGATTCGTGCAGGTTTTGGAACGTGCAAAGTTCTTTTCAGTTCATTTCTTTTTCGTCGAGATCATTCATCTCTTGCCGAAAATCAAGAAGAAAAAACACAGAATCAATGAACTGTGTGATGCTGCCGAAAATGGTCATAATGATCGATTCGACCGAACCATCGACATTTTTCATGGCAAAAGATAAACGGTACAATCGCAAACTGATTTTTTTTTTCTAAAAGAGAGATGACAATTCAGGCCACTTTTTTCTCTCTGCAACATTTATCGATGATTATTTATCAGCTTGAGCAATCACTTACTTAATTACATATTAATGAAGATTGTAACTAGGTCAAATTCTACATTTATCTGATGTACACATTGAATCGATTTTACGCCACCGATGGCTTGATTTCGGGGAAATTTTCCATTTTGTCACCATTTTCTATCGGTTTGTGGCGTTTACACTTGAATCGACAACTTTAGATTTGAGTTGTAATTTTTTGGATCGGATTTGAATTCGAATTCGGGAATTGTTATGGATTTAAATGCTATATTTTCAGCAATTACCATAGAGTGATGCATTGATGAATCGCAAAGTCAACGTGATTTACACCAATCTGACCATTAAAGCTGCCGGTTCATGGTTTGACGGACATAATTCTGGATTAATCGAAAAAAAAACGTTAAATGAACGTGAAATCACTGCAAAAAAGAGTTGAACTCTATTGAAGCATATTTAATATTCCTCCGAATTTCAAACTGAATAGAAATAAATTCGGCGATTGGGGACATTCGCAGTTCATAAATTACAAAGTAACAAAAAATAAATCCAAATGTTTTTGGTGTGTGCCAAATTGACAACGAATGGTCAAAGAAGCGTAAAACAAACGGTAAAAAAAAACGCTTAATTATGGATATGGTTTTGTCTAATCCGTGCGAATGATGACCGCTTCGAAACGTGGCAAAATTAATAGAACATCACAATTCAGACGATTTTGAAGTTTCGACAAAAAACAAGAACAAAAGAAAAAAAAACGTCCGATTTGCATTAAATTTTGGTTGTTTGTTCAGAACACTGGAGGCTGGCAGAGTGTACATCTAATGTTAGATCGAGTCGTTTGATATGAGAAATCACATAAAATAATCTCTTCAGTGTGAACAATTTTCCCCGTTGGATGTATTTGAAAAATGGAGAGAGAGAGAGAGAGAGAGAGAGAGCAAGAGATTTGTGTTCCACTCAAAATCCATATATAATTACAAGAATGAAATGTTTACCACAAGTTGTGTGGTAACGTTCTTTCGAAACACATGAAATGGAAAGAGGTGAACATTTCACGGGTCGGTTTGCAATTCCATTTGTCGAATTCGGTTCGGCTCATTACGATTTCAGACAGCGCACCACAATTGACATGCACCCAAATAATGCAGAGTCTATTTAATTTTGCCATTCGAAGTCTTGTCTTTTGTTTTATGTTGGTCGTACACATCACATTTTCAAAGCGCACATTTATCGTTATTTATTTGTCAGACTCTTGGTGTTCATGCGGTTTGAACGCACGCGCATGCCAAATAGCTGCACGTACACATGCTATTGAAATTCGATTCGGTAGGCAATTTGTCTCTTCTTTTTAAATCGAACATCCGAATGAACAATGGACTTCAAACTAATTCCGCATTTTGTTTCAATACGCACTCGAAACAAAACAAAACCAATTTGTCTGTCATTCGAATGTGTGCTTTCTTTCCTATGAATATGCATGAACTGAAAAAAAAACAACATGTATGTAGATATACATATAACCAAAGATAAAAAGATCAACCGAAAAAAAACTGTCAGAATTAAAACCGCTTTAGAATGTGACGAAAAAAAATTTCCATAAAAAAATATATAATCGACTCCATTTATAATGAAGTCACAACAATTTATGGCATTTTCATACGCGAGTCAATGTTCTAAAGGAGGCAAGAAAAAGAAAAAAAAACTGTGTGATTTTGCCAGTCCATTGACGCAACGTACAAATGTTTCCGTATCTTTTATGTGAAATGTTGACGCGATTTCAATTGTTCCGCATTTATTCGAAACGATTAAATGTTTCACAGAACCGACAGCAATAAGATAATTTATAGTACCAAAGCTGCAGTTGAAACAGAGGGGGAGGCGAAAAGAAAGAGAGAGCAAGAAAGAGAATGAAGAAAAAGTTGCGATTTCATGGTCGTCAAAGAAAAAAATCGAAGAGAAAAAAAGATTGTGATTTAATTCCGATCGAACAAAACAACAACAACAACAACAACAACAACAACAAAATTTTAATAATCATCGAAACGACGACACGTTTGAATGAATCAACAGACATAACCGGACACGAGTAAATCGCGCCGAAAACTGTGTGAGATCATCAAATTATGAAATTATCGATGAAAATCGGATCGTAATCATTTTTGTAATTGTTTGAAAATGTTCGCATTTTTCGAAATCAAAACATCAAATAAGACAAACCCATCAAGCTATCAAATCATGACGATGATGAGCATTAATGAAAATTTCATTAGTTCGATGGGAAAAACAGGCACTTGACCAAGAATAACTCAATAAAATGAGAGAGAAAAGAAGCAAACGAGAGAAATGAAGGGAAAAAGAGAGATAAAGAATGTGTGGAGATTGAAAAGGCACAAGCACACCTTGTTTTTCCACATATTCTTCTTTTCTTGTACCTCGTACACGTGTTTCTGTGTGGTTTCGACAGTCATAATGTTTAATAGTCTGACTTAGAAGGCGAAAGTCCAAGTTATAGAAGAAGAAGTTGAAGAAACTAGAAGTTGTAGCGATACACACAGAGAGAGAGAGAGAGGAAAAAAAACACACAGACACTATCAGACCGCATAAGTCAAAATGATTTGGCGAGAAAAATTAGTGCTCATGCAGTGTCAATTCGAATAAAATTCTTAAGATGTTACGATAAATGGAAGCTGGTACACATACAATAATGTGTCTAGATTTAAAAAAAAATAATTAATTGAAATGACAGTGTGGCAAGCGACACACTGAGTGAGCTTGGTCTATCGCTTGTTTGCAAAATGTTTTGGCCGCGTGGAAATGTTGCACGTTTCAGTTAAAAAGCCACTGTTGCCACAATGCGACTGATTTCTACAGAAGCGAGTGCGAGCGCGCGCTTATTGAATATGATTTGCAATTGATGCGATTTAATGCTATACAATGATGCTCGTTATGGTGGACTGCATATCTCTCTGTTTTGAGCCACCAAAGCGAATGCGCGCTCGCACTCATCCGCGCTCGCGGCAATGAATGAGAATTCAATTTACCTTCTAAACGATAGCCATTGTGACAACAGACATAGACACAAAATTGTGTGTAGCAATTTTCATTGACGTCGCTAGTCGTTTTTCCACATGGTTTCTCTCTCTCACTCTCTCTCTCTCTCTCTCACTCTCTCTCTCTCTCTCACTCTCTCTCTCTCTCTGCATTTCCAAATAAAGAGTCGTGTAAGTCAATTTTCGTGCGAAAAAGTTAATTGTACAATTTTATTAGTTAAGTTGTAGATTAACTCGTCGAACATGTTGACACAATGGCCATATAAATGGAAATGCGATGAGAGAGGAAAAATGCAGTGTGAAAACGCTGTAGAAGAACAAGAAGTCACTTTGTAATTAACGTTGTTGTTGTTGGTGTTTTTTTTCTCTCTCTTCATTTTGTATTTATGGCACTGGTGGAACGCATTCTAAAATCGATTTGCTCGATGGTCAGTTGTCAATCATGCGTTTAATTGATGGCAATTAATTTGAAAGTTATTAATACATGGATGAAATGAGTATGTGAGGATGGAAATGGCAATAGAGGAATAAATATTCTGAAACGAAACATAAAACAGCAAACACACAAAAGTGAATCATGAATGTTTGAGCAGCAGCAGTGAACCACGAGTATCGGTACGTGTGCGTAAATTCATGATTCGCTTCAAACATCGCTTCATGATTGTGTTTGCTGTTTTATGTTTTCTGTATTGCCATTTTCATTCTCACAGCCTCAAATGGATTGTCGTTTGCGTGTATTAGTCTTTGTTTTCATTCTCCGCGTCTCGGCCAATATAACTTGTCAAGTTGACGATCAATTTCTTTTAACGTTTTCGAGAAATTGTTTGTTATTATCACTTTTGGTCGGTTTATCTCTTTCCCTTCTATTTCGCGTCGCCTCTCATCAATCGCTTTAGTTAAATGGCGTAAAATAAAGGTATAGACGGAAAAATTTAAATTTCCAACTGATCTGATATCAATCAAAATTGGTAGACCTGTTTATTTGCTCAAAAACCAGAACGAGTTTCCTAAATAAAAAAAAAAGATCTCTTCGGTTGTTGTGTGTGTGTGTGTGTGTGTGTGTGTGTGTGTGTGTGTGTGTGTGTGTGTGTGTGTGTGTGTGTGTGTGTGTGTGTGTGTGTGGAAAAAGAGTGGCTTTAATCGTTGACGACCAAAAAACGGAGCAAAAAGATGAGCAGCTCCAAATACGTTTCCACTGAGTTTGTTCACGTTTGAAGTGTCTTAAATTGGCTTCAAAAGGGTTTGGCTGCTGTCGATGTGAAATCTTCGTCAAGCCCATTCCGTCTCTTCGCTAAATGCCATGCTCATTTCATTAGGCGGTAGTAATTTCTTCTTCTTCGTCTCCATTTCGACTTGATTTATTCACTAAATATAGTCAATGTCAAGAGTGAGAGAGGAAAAAAAACGGAGTCGAAGTGAAAGAAAAAGTGCCGATAGAGCAGAAGTAGTGAGTGTGTTGTTGTTTTTTTCGTTTGTTCGTTGTGTTTTTCTCTAAACAAAAAAATAACAACAAAAACGTAGTCAAGCGAACAACACAGAGCGTGTGATCGAGTGCACGGTTTTACGCATTCGATGAGTATGATTCACAGTCACTCCATCACTTTATGACTTTCTACGTGTTCGTTACCTTGTTTCAATGAAGTTGTTGCTGTTTTTTTGTTCCTCATTCGATTTGTTGTCACATTTATCTCTGACACACAGACTCACACATACGAATCGTGCTCCGGGTGTGTTGTGTGGTTTCATTCCCATATTTATTACCTGAATTTCTTCAATCTATATCAAAGCTGAAAATTAATATGATAGACGTGCTCACAACGAAAGAAAAAAAAAACAAACGCATCACCAAACAACAGCCAAGCAGCAGAAACAGCAGCAGTAGTAGTAGTAGTTGCTTATTTCGGTTCACAGAACAATTCCTACTTGAAAAATGAGGAGGAAGAAAAATCGGCGACAATGTATCGAAGTAAGATATAAGGCAAACAAATAGCTAGTCAGTTTGACAGTGAAACGATGAACTAAATAATTGTATGCATACGGACATTTGGTCGTGCCAATTCAGTCGTATCTCGTTTGATTGCAGATTGACAGTGAATGAATGGGCCGAAGCAAGCGACGGAATGCTAGTGTTAGACTGCACCGCCGATCATGCTTAGCCAACGTTAAAGCGATTTGGAAAACAATTTATGCCTTGGGAAATAGTTTTGACTTCCGTTTGCCCGTTTCAACGACCAGTTCAAGGCACGACAAGGAACACAGAGAAGAAAAAACACACAGATACGAAAATTTTTCAATAGGTGTCTCTTTTTCGGACAATATGACAATCCATCCATATTTTCGGACAACTTCACTCATATTATCTCATTTTGAGGCCAACGTCATACTAATCTACCTACAAGTGCCAAATGTACAATAGTATGTATAATAGTAGTAGGGTTGGCCAAAAAATGAGACAATATGAGTGAAGTTGTCCGAAAATATGGATGGATTGATATATTGGCTTAAAATTGGACAAGAGTTATCCAATAGTGCTGTCTATGCATATAGAAAACGACACATCGATTATTTCATTTATATTATTACCAATAAATATTTATTCGCATTGAATTGTGTCGCCGCAGCAGCAGCAGCAGCACTGGCAGTCGACGCTTTCAGTCAATCGTAAAATTCGATGGGAGCCACTTTTAAGACCCATTTGACAATTATTCCCCATTCGCCAAGCAATGTGTTCGCTTTTTTCTTCTGAGACCACTTCATCCCTTCTCATACATAACACACATACACACGGAGACAGACACAATCCATTTACTACAAATGGTGAAATCAATTGGTGTTTTTACTTTTTCGTACACAACGTGTCAAGGGAAAGTATAGGAATTGGTCCCGAAAACTTTTTTTCGCAAAATTAGCTTAGATCATCATAAAAACTCATGAAACGCGTAGAAAACCACTTTTTGAGACACTTTTCCGTTCGTGTGCCGTCGTTGTCGTCGTTGTCGTCGTTGGTGTTTGTTAACAGGATAACTCAAAAAATAATTGAGATAATCAAAATCTGGAAATGCCAAAAGTTTTGTATCCGAAAAACTTAGTTTAAGTTCGAAGATGAGCCATTTTTGATTTGACCCTGGGGTACTTGCCCTAAGAAAAACCTCAAAAAATTGACACTTTTGTTCGGGAGGTACCTGTAAATCGACTCCGATTGGCTTCAAACTTTCTGGGATTTCATTTTTTGTGAAAAAAATAAGATTCTGAAAGTTTGAAACCAATCGGAATCGATTTATGGGTACCTCCCATACAAAATTTTTGAAATTTTGACTAAAATTACCGATTTTTGGACAATTTTGTATGGGAGGTACCCGTTAATCGATTCTGATTGGCTTCAAAATTTC
>NW_022601422.1:58994-143855 GCF_009176505.1 Sitodiplosis mosellana
CCTATTACTTCTACTATTACTATTACATGTAATAGGAAAAGTAATAGTAATAGGTTCATCCTATTACAAAAGTAATAGGAAAAGTAATAGGTAAATGTAATAGCCTATTTTTGTAATAGCCTGTAATAGTAATAGTAATAGTAATGCCTATTACATTCCTATTATTTTTTCAAATTTTTTTTTTTTTTCCAAAGTTTCATATAAAAAATTTTTTTTTTCTACGCCAGACGCATTTTTTATGAGAAAAAATGAGTCTGCCAAAAAAATCAAAATTTTTTACATGAAACTTTTTCTTAAAAAAAATTGGAAAGTTTCATGTAAAAAATTTAGATTTTTTTGGAAGACTCATTTTTACTCATAAAAAATGCGTCTGGCGTAAAAAATTTTTTTTTTTTTATATGAAACTTTGGAAAAAAAAAATTTGAAAAAATAATAGGAATGTAATAGGCATTACTATTACTATTACTATTACAGGCTATTACAAAAATAGGCTATTACATTTACCTATTACTTTTCCTATTACTTTTGTGACAGGGTGAACCTATTAGGTAATTTTTTTTACAAAAGTAATAGGAAAGTAATAGTAATAGGTGATCCTATTACAAAAGTAATAGTAATAGTAATAGGTAATAGGCATTACATTTTTTTACTTCTATATCTCAAAGAATGCTTAAGCGCATAGATGTTCAATCTTATCGAAATAACTTCAGATAGGGCGTTTTTAATTGTACATGGGTCTCACTTCTAATTCAATATTTCACTTCAAATGGGTGATGGCTTTATGATACATAAAATATTTTCAAAATAGAAAACAGAGCTAGAATTGAGTCTTGTAGATCAAACCAAGTCAAATATGTTCTGGAAGTAAAAATCTTCAATATGCATTCAAATGAATGGTAAATGTCCCTATATTTGCGATATTTTAAGTTGATCATCACCAAATTTGACCAAGGAACATCGGAATTGATTGGAATTGCGCAGAATTGCGCTGAATTTTTTAGAATTTTTCAGAATTTGTATTGTACTAGATTTTATTAATATGAATTACGCGGTAGTAGTAGTTTCCCCCTTGGAAATAATACTCGTGTGAAATTTTTAAAAATAAAACTTTTTTGATCAATTTCCACACACCCACAGTTTGAAGTGTTTTTAACATTATTTGAAGGTAAATATATTGAATAGTTAGTAAATTGTGTCTATTTCAAAGCTGCAAAGTCCATTTTTCGATATCGCGTCATAAAGTTTTTTTTGTGATGACTCACAAAAATGGCGGCCAGTTCCTTGAATGGGACAAATATGTCCCATTGAATGGGACACTCTGTATTTTTAAGTTCGGCAAGATGGGGCAAAATGGTCTACAGCAAAATTGTTCCTCGTGAGTCGAAACTTTCATTTCTACAACTTTCAGCAACACTCCCTATCGATAAATCCACCCATTGGCACAGAAAACGGGGATAAACTCACTTTTTTGACCCACAAATTTAATTTTTTTTCTTGTAACGATTTTTCGAATATAATGTGGACAAATGTGAATGTTATGTATACCGTTGGATAGGTATTCACGAGCACTAAAATTTTGATCCAAGGCGCAGTGCCCTTCCTTCCATGGCTGGGGAGATATGACCTTTGGTGTTAATACCCTGATTTTCATGGTCGCCCTTTTTGGATACAAAGGGGGTGCGGAAAAAATTTGCATATATTTGAAACATACTCGACCTCAGCTACACCATAGAAGAAAAATAAATCAATTTTGGCTTCAATAAAGTGTAAGTATGCCCAAATGGGCTGAAATACAAAATGAAATTTCTGACGCAGTCGAAGACCAAGAAAGCGACGAATAAACATCATTTTTCATTACTTTTGTCACTGATTACAATCCAAAAGTCGATTAAATGAATAAACAATGAATAAACCATCAAAATATGATGATATTGTTTCATTTTCACACATATTTCTGAGTTTTTTGGAGTGTCCCATTCAAGGAGGCAAAATTTTTTTTGGACATTATCGTCATGGTCGGAAATTTTGCGATAAAATTTGTTTTTGTAATGTAATCGAAGAACTATCTTAGGCAAAAAGATTCCTTTGATGGTCCTCTTTCCAACGGTATATCACATTCTCAAAAATATTTCCACTAGTGAAAGTTAGAAAATTAGGCCAAAGTGTGTCCCATTCAAGGAGACATTCCCTTATTTAAAAAAAAATGTTTTTCTTCCATTTTCAATTGAGTTGTATGAGAGAAAATTACGGTTTTATATGATATATTGGAGTTTTCATAATTAAAAAAACACAAAATGTTAGATTCAAAATAGAAACTGGTTCGTGGCAGAATTGTTTTTTTTAATTTTGCGGACCATACTGAGAAAACGTTCGAACAGAAAACTACACTGAAACAGAAGTCGATTTGACATTAGCTGTCAAACCGGCAAGATGAACAAGTGCGTTTGTAAAGTGAGCGCGTTCACTCCGTGTCAGCAGGTTTTGGACGAATTTCATTTTGCAAATGATGTTGTTGTTAGTGTAATGATACCCCCGCGCTTCAGTGACTATAAGAAACGAAGGGAGATATATACTTCCTGAAATTGATGAAGAGCATGACAAAAGGGTCTTCTACCGAATTAGAGATTACGAATTGAATTTGCAGCAAAAAGTGATGAGATTCAAAAAGCACATACGTGATATGAACAACAGCAGCAACAGCAACAACAACAAAAAAGCAGTTGGTGGGGCGGTTTTTCATGTCCGTTTACAACGCAGACATACATACACAAAAAGCGGCACTTCAGTTTTCCATCATCTACTATCGCCTGAAACCGAAATGAAGACAAATAAGTGCGCGCCAAATGGTTAATTAAAGTCTTATGACTTTATGACGAGCGATGGCTGTAACCATATCGACATACACACACACACACACACACACACACACGCACACGCATTCATACAAAATAGAGAATTCCAATTCTGATCACATTCAATTTTGCCCGCGTTGCAATGACGAAAATTATTACACAATAAAGAAAACTTGTGTGCAACTCGTCGTTCGTTCGTTCGTTTGTTCGTTCGTTCGTTCGTTTGTTTGTTGCCATCCGTTTTCCCAGCGCACACAATGCTGAAAATTGAAAAGAGAGCCGTGCACGTGACGATAAACGGAATGAATTTGATTTTTACTCGCTATCGCTATGTGTGTGTGTTTTTTATTTGTTTTTTTTTCTCTTCAGTTCTTAAAAGAATCATGTAAACAGAAGTTCGGGGCAAAAGTTGCTTCAACCATCTGAAAAGTTTAAATTTATTGAATTCTTTCGCGCCTTTGTGAACTCATCCGGAAGCAATTTGCCAGAACTAGAGAGATTCCCTGTGCTTGATTGTTCGTGAAGAGAATGAATATATATACACACACATACACAGCAATCTTCATGGAAAATAGCGACCAAAGACCAAGAACAACAACAACAGGAAAAAAAACCACATTAAACCAGAGAAATGTTCCTTCCTTTTCTCTTGGAAATTCGCACTGAAATTGTTTTAGATTTCCTGCTTTACTTTTGCCAACAAAATTTTCACTTTTTGATTCATTAACCACTTTCTCATCGTCTTCCGCTTCTCATCGTCTTTGTCGTTGTCGCTTTCTCTTTTTGGTTTTCTTAATTCTTTTCGGAATTCGCTCTCTGTCGTTTGGAAATTTGACAACCTTCAAAACTGCATGCATATTACATATTTGAAACGACACGAAAACAAATAAAAGGACTTCAGCTCCGACAATAAAAGCCAACACAAATGAATTTGATGAACGAGAAAGAAAATAAAAAGCGTGCATATTTTTCATCAGTTCAGGAGGAAATCTTATATTTTTCAGCTCAGTTCCGAACTATAATTGTTCGGTCAGCATTGCTGCAGAGTTTTGATCGCTCTCCCTCCCTGAAAAATGAAAATTAACGCCAAGTTCTCTCTGCTGCACAATGAATGGGAGTGCGAGCAAAAAGAACTAAATGCCAGTGGCAATAGCCATTATGGTTCAGTGCTTCACTCTCACGCTGCCATCGTATCCAAACCAATTCAAAGAAGTGCCTTCGAATGTTGTTTACCCTCATTTAAAAACGCCAATCGCCTTTAATCTGTTGCCTGCCTGCCTGCTTGCATGCTTACTACCTTTAATCTTTTGCAATGTGTCTCGTTCGCCAAAAAACAGCAATCTTTTTTTTGCTACTCCATACGATGGTTTTATGTGAGTATTCAGTTTCAAATGATTCAGAATCTTTGGCTTGAAGGCATTGCCCCCCTTGCCCATCATCCGTCGTCGTCGTCTACAACAACGAGAAGGTAACGCACATACATAAAACGAGTTATGCGTACATGCAAGATAAACCTTTTGCACGGAAAACAATGGGCCGTTTTGTCAGAGGGGGCTAAAAATAATGGCAAATCAACACGTGTGACAATTAATAGTTTTATTTTACAAGAAAAGACAACGACAACGATGAAACAAACCGAAAAAATAGCGTATAACATGAAGCGACCGAACAGTATTTCATTTAATTTAAGCCAATTAAGCGCATAAAATATCATTTTCGTGTGAGACGGCAGTGAGCAAATGGTCATAAGAAAAAACCACATTCATTCGATACCTAATATCTAAATATATATGAATGTCGGGTGTGATATTGAACTTTTTGCCGTTGTTGCTCGCTTCTTTTTTCTGGTGAATATTCAAATTTTCCGAATTACAAATGCTTTTTATATTGAAACACATTACATTACATTACATGCTGTTGTGAAGCGCCAATCATTCTTATCGCCGTCATTTGTTCGTTTGTACGTTCACTCACCCGAGAAATGGGGACTGGCCGTTTAATTAATTGCTGTGAAATAAATTCATGGTGTCCGAATGAATGAACGCATCTAATTGTTTTAAATGTACGAAGAAAAAACAACAACAACAGCAACAGCAGCAACAACAGTACACAATGCCATCAACAACCCAATTTCGCCGAATTCTTTCTCTCGTTCTCTGGTTGATGAGTCTAAAAATAGCCACTAGATCGGTGTGTAACGCCCGCACACGCCCGGAAAACTTGGCATCGAGAATGAGTGACGCGACAACAACAATAGTAGTAGAAGCAGCAGCAAAAGTCTGCATAAATGACACTTTGGTTTCTCCTATGCTCTTTCGGTGTGCCTGTGTGGCTTAAGCCATTCCATTTCGATGCTGTGTATGTGTTTTTTTCTGCTGTAGAAGAGAAGAAAGAGTGTCATTTGAGCTGATCTTAAAATTTTTATTTTTTGCTTAGCACTCGCGCCAACCGCAAACTCTCCTATTGCAAGACATTTGAAACGTGGTTCGGGTTGGTTCCGTTGAGCTAGTGAATGAGTAAGAGATATCCAGAGAAGACAACGACAATGTCATTGACTTGCCGTACTAAATGTTCATCCATATTCATTACAATTCAAAAGCAAAATCGAAAAGCAAACTTCAAACCCAAACGAAACGAGCATATTTCACACAAGAAAATATAAGAAAAATATACAAAAAAAATACAAACATGTATACAGCATACATACATACCGTGAGCGTGATCATTTCGAGAAAATTGCAAGAAAACGAAGCGAGTAAAAAGCAACAACAACAGTGTGTTTTGTTGTATTTTATGATAAAAGGGCTTTTACATTCGACAGCGCAACTGTTTATTGTTGATTAGCATAAACGAACACGTTGATAAACATACTCGTTTTCATTCACTCCCTCATATACGCCGGTGTGTGCGCCTCCTTTGCACACACACACACACACACACACCACATACTCTCGATGGCACTCGAGCTCATGCAAACACATAAACATACAAACATATTTATGTTAAGTGTCTAGGTTTTTGAAGAAATAATAAAAATACAGAGAGAAAAAAACCGACTTAGGTACACAGAGAGCGAGAGCAAATGGGTTTGTAAAAAATATTAGTATTGCATGAATGGATAAATGCTGTGGCAATGCAACAACTCTCTTTGCATCAAAAGAAATCAATTAGTACGATACTGAATTGAGTCTGCTGACACAATGCCGCTGCCGCTGCTGAAAATGATGCCACTACTCACGAACACATTGCTAGTCAATTTATTCGCTATTCTGCTGGTCTATGTCTCTCTCTCTCTCTCTCTCTCTCTCTCTCTCTCTCTCTCTTTCTGTGTGTGTGTGTTTCTCTATGTTTCGTTGATGAGCGATGAAAAATTGATTGGGCTGACTGTTGCAGTGCATTGTCCCTGATGCAGCCATCGCGTATCGCGCACTCGTAGGTGTGTTTGTTTCCATTAGTGCATTAGTCGATTTCAAACGAGAGTGTAAGAGTGAAAGAGGCACACAGAAATAAAGCCATTAGAAACTTTAGGTGTAAAACCTTTTTTGAAGAAGAAAAGTGCAAAACTTCGATTATTATATATTGAAAATGTCGTTCGACAATGCGCGATAAGGAGAGAGTGAGAGAGACCGAACGAACCGAGAATGTGTTTCCCATTTTGAAGCACATTTCGATGTTCCGGTTTCGGTTTCCAATCCGTTGTGCAACAAAAGAAAAATCCCGACACGGGGAGAGGGAGAGAGAGAGAGCACGCAGAGAAAAAGCATTAAACTTTTGCATACGCATAAAAGAGCTCAGCTCTTCCATAATGCGCTTTTGGAGCGCATTTAATTACACCATGTGCCTGAACTCACAGTCGCCCATCCAGCATTTTTTGCTCTGTTCTTTCTCATCAAAAACACTTCAGTTGATCTGTTGCTTTGGAGAGAACAAAAAACGGTGTGTGTGTGATTCGAAATTCGTCTTGTGTGAGCTAGCGTCTTTCTAGAGTTCGCTTTTTTTTAAATAGTTGTTTTTAATGACATTGAAGTGTGACACATCTACATTGAAAAAAATTTCGAGCGGTGTTTTTTGATTATGGAACAACACATACACCAACATATCGTATAATAAATGTATCTGATTGTCGACCTGCAATTAAAATTAATTGCAAAAACATCCACATAGATTTCGGGCTTCCATTTTATATCTGATTAATGAGAACGATTTCGCAACTTCATGTTGAAAAAGAGTATTTACGGCACGAGTGTGATTCGCATTCAAGCAGAAAATTCCAGTTTGACCGATATCACAACATGAGCGTTTTAGTGTTTCGACAAGCACTCGATAACACGCCACGGAGAGAAAAAGAGAGAGAGGCAAGCAAGCAAAAAAAAATTAGCGCGGCCGTCGTCATTTAAACTTTGGAATGCGATTACCCGAGCCGCAATGAATATTTTAGTTGGTATTTCCGTATTGTTACAATGACTTCATTCCAACAGCAGCAGCCCATTCTGGTCGAACATACAGAAATCAGATGGTGTATTATTTTTTCTCTTCTTTGTCGTCGTCTTGAATCTGCATTAGTCATACGCTGTTTGAATGATGAACGTCAGAATAAAACCCGTTTGACGACGCACACGAAAAACGGTACGAGTGTATGATCGGAGAGAAAACCGCCAAAAGCATATTCTGCACTTCGCGCTACATTCACAGCATTTTACTTGCACATGCATTGAAAATGCATGAATGCTGGACAAATCACCACAGAATACTTTCGACATCTCTCATGTTCATGTTCTCATCTGTAGAGAATTTTTTTGTTTTTTCATCTATCTCTCTATATCTGCCTCCCTGTCTATCACCCGCTCATATTTGCTATTTTTCGCTGAATAGGTCTTTCTACTCTGGCTATCATGATCCTAACTTGCCCATTTTTTCTCATTGATTCGATCCATCAATCCGCTCGCTTTTGTCCCCTCTCCCTCTACCACCCTCTCTCTCAATCCTCTTGCTGATTATTACGGATCTGGTTCCCCTTTCCTATTTCGAGCCATCAAATCGTGAGAATGACCCAATCACAGGTTTTATGTTGTCTAAACCTCGTCCAAAGCATATGTTCTATATTTGGGATTAACGAAGGATTTACTCCATAATTATCGGGCTAGTATGAAGTGCATATAGTGGGTATTGTTGTTCTGTACATTTGTTGCAGTCGGCCCTATGTGAGTGCGTCACGTCACAAATTGCACATAAATTCGGTATATCATTGCGCCCCGGCTAAATGGAAAGTTGTTCATGACCATCGCAAAATCATGATTCATGAGCGTAAATTTCAATTTTTTTTTCTTTCTCTATCTCTCTCTCTTTCTCTCACCATTTTCCATTTGAGTTCGGATGTCAAGCGTGTGCTGACATCAACATTCGCTTAACTCTCTATGTGCGCGCTCGCAGTAAAATCATCATCCGATTTAAATCAGTTGACCCAGTGTAATTATACGATTTTTTTTTTATCAGACGACTGTGTGACGCATTTTTTCGTTCGTTCATTCGTTCTGTTTGACTTGCCTCTCTCCATAGAAAATTCGCACTCGAGCATAGTAAGCGTCGACACTAAGAACGGTTGGTCTGACGCTCTGTGTGTACAGTATAAGGCAAAACAACACTACTACATGCGCGCGTTGCTTCATCAAAAACAGTTCGTTATAGTGGCCGCGCTCGAAGAGTGTGCAAATGAGAAATAATACATACGTACGACGCTCATCTGACACCTCGTCACACAGATCATTCTCATATAAGAGCGCCGCATGTATGTATTATTTCACACTCTTCAAGCGCGGCCACTATAAGGAACTGTGTGTGACGAAGCGTCGCGCGCATGTAGTAGTGTCGTTCTGCCTTATACTGTACACACAGAGCGTCAGACCAACCGTTCTTAGTGTCGACGCTTACTATGCTCGAGTGCGAATTTTCTATGGAGTCTCTGGTTGTTTTGGAATAACATATCTGTCTAATGAATGCTTCCGATATTATATACATGTAAATGTAAATTGAATTATATAGTCAAGATCAAATCCATTGAACATTGAACGAATCGAATTTGGTGTTTTTGTTGTTGCATGCATCAATCGCATTTCCAAATGATCACTTTCGAACCGGCAACCTTACGCTCGATCGGAATCGAGACAAAATCTATCGAAATACATTAAACGAAGTGGGTATTAGCAAAATGGGTAAGAATGATTGTGCGAAAAAGGTTCGGAAACGACAACGTGACCGATGACGATAAACGAAAGAAAAAAATGAATAAAATAAAATATTGTCAAATTAACCGTAAATAATATTCAAAACGAAGCAAAAAAAAACAGAGAAAAAACATTAAAAAGCAATCAATTTATTAGGAAATATGTGGCACTACAAAAAAACAGTCATGTATAGGCTATTAAAGTCGCTAAATGACTATAAAGCATCTCAAATGTTCCAATCATTCTGCTGTTGGCTGACATTTTTGCTGTCGCAATTCGTGTCGTTTTTCCATGCAAAATAGTAACGATAATGTTTTGCTGTGTGTGTGTGCGATTTTTTCTATTTTGCATAATTCTCGCTAGCACACTGATGTTTGTGCTTCTGTCACGGCTATTTAGTATGTTGTTTTATTTGTAAATATTCCGTTTGTGATCGCAATTTTATGGAAGTGCGCGCACGGAATGAAAGTGAATCGGTACATTACATATTTTGTATATAATATATACAAAAGTAGGAACTTTGTACGTAACGTTTAAAATACAAAAAAACCCGCGGCCGTTTCCTGCTTGACCTTATGGCTGTACCTATCACGATCGTCTCCATTTTTATTATAATTACTATCATATCTATTCAGTGGCACCCAATTTCAGCAAAAACGTGCTCGCATTGCGTGCAATTCGTTCGTCATTTTTGGGTATCGCAAATGATCTTTGTTCAAATATTAGAAGTTACTCGCTGAAAATAGGTGTTTACCCAAACTCTTGACAGCTTGTTCGCGTTCACTCGCTCGCCTGCCTTGCGATAGCAACCGAAATTGACTCGATGATCTTGAATTCGAAATCGTCACGCGAATCTATTCGATAGACGCAATGAAGAGCATACACATGTGGCTGGCAGGCAGACAAGCACACCTAAATTAAATGCCTAACGTTCAGTGTCAAAGGCATATCGCGACAATTGAAACTGAATTGTCAGCTGCATGATATTCTATCATCGATGACACAGACACACACGGCTTTCACATTCTCTTCCGCTAGTTTTTCGATTTATCACGGCTATTCATTTCGAGACTAATACGGAATCCTTCTGCCACACACATAAACAAGTGCACACCTAACTGTCAAAAAAAATGAACGGCATGAACAACAAATATTTGCATCTATTTAATTTTGCGAACGAATTGATGAAATATTCGGAACATGAGTCAACATGGACTATGAAATATGCTGATATATTGACGCATTTTAACAGACACAACGAGATTTAATTTCAATTACGCTATTTCGTATGAAAATGATTGATTTTTAAACAGGAAACTTGCGCTGTTTTGTTCTCGATGTTGAAACGATGAATTTTTTTCACGAATTCTTATTCATTCAGCTCATTTTATGCCTAGTTCGATTGGAGGAATGTGAAATTTGCTGTGATTTTGTTGCTCTATTCGCTCGTTTTTTTCATCTATTTTGACTATTTTAGCAATGGATCTCGATTTCTCTGTTTAACCTCATTTTTTTGATTTAAATCAAATTTTTAACATTTTCGGTGCTTTTCTACTGTTTTCGCGCATACATCAACAATAGCTGTTTGAGCGTTCGCATAACAAATAACTCATTGCAGTTTTGAGATATTTTGGCCCGAAAGTAGTTGAAACCGCTATATTCAGTCTAGGTAATATTACTCACTAAAACACATCTACTGGAAAGAGTTCTAGATGGAGTTAGATGTTATATTAATGTCATATTCTCTGAATGCAATTCCCGATTAAATTATTCCGGAAGCCGCTCAAAACGAGTGGTTCAATGATAGTTTTTGGATTTTTCGGGTGAATCTTTTGGGTGTGCCCAAACACAGAATTAATTCCATATAATTAATGCATACTCATGAACGGCCGCCGCGCTCAATAAAGGTCGACCTATAGAAAATTTTCTTTATTTTTTTTTAAATTGTTCATAATTGCCTTAAAATGCCAATAAAAATTAAAAATTCTTTTGATGATGACCGCTATTATTGTTCATGCAAAAGAGCTTTCTACATAACCTTCATCCGCGGAACTGTTGTTCATAGTTCACTGTAATTTAAAGTGTAATTTAATTTTCATGTGGAGAATTATTTTTGTTGATTTATTGCAGTTAATCCGAGGGGGAAATCACTTTTTGAATTACCTTTCAATTATTTTTCAAAACTATCAAATTACTTTTTCTATTACTTTTTGGCACGCTATTACTTTAGTAAATTACGAAAGTAATTAGACGTTTATGTCAAAGTTTGACGTTGTCAAACATTGGTGGTTCAAACGCAATCAAGCCCACACCAAACTATATTTTTCCATTTTCATTTTATCCAAGAATACTTCGGGTATGTGGTTTATGGCGAACAGACATAACCAAACTATGTCCAAGAAGTCTCAATGACATCTACCTAAATTACTTTTTGTACCTCGATTACTTTTTTCGGGAAAAATTACTTCTCTATTATCATAATTACTTGTGACATTTCAATTACTTTTAAGTGATTTCCCCCTCGAGTTAATCACATCAAATAAATGTTGAATTACATATGTCGTGCAATGTCAAAAAGAATGTTACTGGCTGAAATCGTATTTTTATCGTCGTTGTTAAGATTTGTATTGTTTACAAAAGAGAAGGTTTGGCCTTTTTGAGCTATTCAACACAGAAGCAAAAGAAAAAAAGTTAAACCGGCCAATTGTCGCACTTTTATAATATTCCATGACGTCCTCAAAAAAAAAAGAATTAATTGATGTTTGTTATTCTTTGACGAATGAAAAAAAAATTCATAAAGAACAATATGTTCAAGGACCGAAAATAGGTTGACCAATTTGTATCCAACACTCAAAATGCCCATTTTTATCCGGGTAAAAAACAAACATTTGTTTTCTTTCCTTCTCTGAATCACCGCGAGAAGTGTATATATGAGATCACAAGATAAACCGAAAAGTGGTTCAAACCACTCGTCTCGCGGCAAACAACTCTTTGTTGCGAATGAGAATTGTGTTTTTGTCGTCAGTTTGTTGTGCACAAACAAGCTCAAATTCATACCAAATAACAGAACCAATGAAAAAATTAAAACACATATCTACGTACCGTAATTTTCCTGTAAAACATTTTCCACTAATTTTATGCATTTTCTATTTTATGTATTTTCCAGGTGTGTCTGAACTGATTGTTGTTGGCCGGATTGTGTGTATTCTGGCTCCACCTCGAAATTGTAAGTACATTTTATTTTTCAAACGAAAATTTATATGTTGTGCTGAGTGTTGTCAGTTGTTTCGTCGCCGAATGTGCTCGCTCGCTTCAGGGCAAAAAAATAGCAACAACAAGAAAACGGAACGACAGCGCGATACAAAATCAGAACGACAAAACATCGAAAAGAGCAACATGATTGGGTTTTGTTTCAAGGTGTTTTGTGTAGACATACACACCGAAAGGAGAGAAACAAAAAGAACCAAAGCCTGCGGGCTAAATCATTTGTTTGCCATCATTAAAATTGTGGCAAGCATACAGAGCGAGAGTGCGAGAATGTTGTTGCTGCTGCTGCTGCTGCTGCTTTTTCTGATTCAAAACATCGATGCTCATGTTGCAATTTAAAAGATGTCGAAATCTCGAGCGCATTGCAAATGTGCAGAGCAGCAGCACAACGAGTGTATGTACCCTTTGAAATGTGTGAGCGAGGGAATTTTTTTATTCGTTGAAAACTCATTGATTGTATTGCCAATGGATCGTAATAACGAAGCTAAATAGATATTCGTTGAGAATTAAGCACAATAATCAGCTGAAAATTGCATATCGATGGAAATAACAGGCACGAGTCATTGCATTAGCGACCGCAGCATCAGCAGCCAAGCCAAGCCAAGCCATAGCATCATAATATATTTTCTTTTAGGTTATTAGTCCAATTATTTGCACACTCATAAACATTACGTCAATGGGCAAAGCATAGCCGGGGAGCGTGTGTGTATATGGTTCTTGCATGCGATGATGCAACGAACCAGAACCCAGCTGTAATGCGTTCAGTTCGGGGCAATTTGCAGCCAAACAACAAGCAAATGCAACGGCAGCGGCCAGAGTACAAACAACTAAACGATTGATCATTTGACCACATCAAACTTTACCTCGGTTCGATTTTTATCAAACTCCATAATTGCGACTGGTTCGCCTGAACCAATTTCATAACAATCATTTGAACTCAATTTGACAATGAAACACATTGTCTATTGTTCGATTGAATGCAATTTGTGGAAAGGCTGCGGATCGCGGATAAATCCCGGAGTGGGAAACCGCGCAAGCGATTGAATCGCGTGTTTTAAGGCCAACAAAAGCGCTGATGATGGGTCTGTTGAAACATTGCAATTTTCTCCAGCATACTCCAAATCGCCTTTCTTCATGTGATCCGCGCTATGATTTCATGCTGTGTACCTGATTTCACGGGCGCTTTACTCCATTTTCCGAGCAATGCACGCTCTCTCTCTCTCTCTCTCTATTTCTCTCTCTCTCGCTGTGTCCCAACAATTATGCTCATGTTACGGAGATTTCGGATTATACTTTTCCCACAGTTGTTTTGTTGCCTGTTAGCTTGTCATTATTGTGTCCAATATAATAGCTATTTTGCCGTTTGCATCCAGAGTTTACTTTGAATTGAATTCATCAGCACTAAATAAGTTGGTGCGATGGATTTATAAATTGCACGCGTTGCTGTATAAACTCAACGCGTTCAAAACACACTCAACGTGAACAAGAGCAACGCCAGTGCGTATTCACACAAATTTTTTTTTTGCTCATTTCGACGACGTTTGAACATGAAGCATACAATCACTGCTGCAGCTCATGAGCTCATAAGTCATTGCTGTGTTTATGTATGTAAGTTAAAAGAGCACATCTTTGCAACGATTTCGGTTGACGTTTGAGCGGCCAATCGCTTCAATGATATTGAGTGTATTGTGCATTTCCAAAGAATGCTCGTGGCAATGGTCGTTGAGCATTGGATTTGTATTCCGTTGGATGTGTGATCATTTCCAAAATAAATTTTTTTTTCATTAATTGTAGATATGAATTAGAAAAATTTGTTTTGAACGCGTTGAGTTTATACAGCAACGCGTGCGATTTATCTGATAAATCCATCGCACAAACTTATTTAGTGCTGATGAATTCAGATCAAAGTAAACTCTGTTTGCATCGGCTATGCGCGCGATGGCAAACAAAAGATGCTAAAAAGATTGCTTTTCTCACATTCATCTCTCCTGCTCTCTTTCTTCATTTCTCTCGCTAGATCTCTCTATTTCTCTCTCTCTCTTTCGCACGCTTGTTTTTCTCGTCAATTGCGATGCAATTTAGCTCTCATTGCATTTGCTCAAGCCCATTGCATATATAATTTAACACTCACAAAGCCCCATTATAATTCACATCATCTGTGTGTCTTTTTTCAATTCGTTCTCTGCTCAATTCGATTGCCCATCAATTGAATGGCAGACATTTGTGTTTATTTTGTTGGCTCCTTCATTTTATTAATCATGACATTTCGAGCTCAATTATTCAGACTCCTTTTTGCTTCTTTGCCAATTCCACTTTGCAATCATTTTCTATGACTCCATTTGGGTTCGAGCTTTTGCTTGCTTATTTGCTGTTTCGCTGTTGTTTTGTGTGTCAGATGTGCGCAGCGCGCTGCTTCTAGTTTCATTTAGTGTGCTAATGGAACTGATTGAAATGTAAAATCAATTGAGCGCATCTCTTTTATTTGTCGTTGAATCTAAGGCTCTCTTTGAGACACTGACTACTCGTTTCCTTCAACTCTTCCATTGAAAGAATGAATCCGAATCGAGTGGCAAATTGAATAGGGAGAAAGAGCCTAAGAAAGATGGAAAAAATGAGCAAAAAATTCGTGAGATAGAGAGAAAGAGGAACAAGATATACGTCTATATAATTAGATTTAAAAATATGCTTTTACTTCATCGTTGTCACTCGAGTGATGTGTGTGCTCGCGCATTTACTGTATGTACATTAATTTATTTGATAAATATTTGTATTCAGGTTATTATAGTTATTAGCCCCATGTGTTATTGATATCATTCGTGTGGATGCATGATGCAGTCGCATTCATGTACGCGCGTGTGTTTGCCATCTATCAAAGCGGCCTACGATGTGATCGATTGGCGTGTTGACGTCGGTGACAGGTCATTACATAAATGCAAACATACGTTTTTGGATGGATCAGCATTTAAGCATTTCGTATGCAGTAGATATATCCTAGCATATTGACGACGCAAGTCACTGTATAAGCGGCTCAGCATTGATGTTCACAGCTACATCGACTACACACAAACACTGCGCTCTCTGTTTGTGTGTAATCGATGTAGCTGTACACATCAACGCACGCCGCTTATACAGTTACTTGCGTCGTCGATATGCTGGGATATATCCACTGCATACGAGTTGCTGAGATGCTGACACGATCCAATAGCATGAGACTTTTTACGTCACAGAAATGTGTACGTGCTTTACATGTTTATTCATGTTTAAATGATTGAAACTCTAGGGGCATTTCATTCGCATTCGAATACATGATCATTCGTGCACGAATCCTGCATTCGCAAAAAACAGTATAAGTATTTGCATTCGCACCATGTATTCGTACTGCCGCGCGAGCATTCGCGCGACTCCGCATATGAAACGTATTAAAACACTCGCACATGTATTCGTCGCGAATGCGCTCAGTTGCGATGAAGTTTCAAACACAGTCAAACATGTGGAAAGATGTCAGACGTGTTTGAAAAATTACAACGTGCATTAGGTGAACCTCTACCAGAAATTTTACAATTAATTGTCACACATTCTGGATTTGATATAGAAAGCGCATTAGTTACGTTAAGCATTTGCCGTCGCAGGTGTCCGATTTTTTGCAAATTTGTTTCCGTTTGATTACAATTCTTGATTAACTGTGGCAACTGGATAAACAATCGGTGACCCGGTTTAAATTTAAACCTATTCACATTCTCGTATGATGTTTCTTTGAGAATTTCTGGGTTTTCAATGACATAGTTCTCGATATCCATAATAGCATCGTTGTCAATGGACATTAGAGATGATTCATTTTCAAATGCACAGAATTCCAGGATTTTAATAATATCAGCCGGAATTTTTTCATTCAAATATTTTTCTAATTTGAAAATAACATTTTCTAGTCCCTAAAATACAAAACACAACTTAAATTGATATTAAATTTGGATCGAAATAACTATTTACCATTTTGGCGAAATAATGTAAACACTGTAGTTGCAACGATTAACACAACAAATCAATATAGATCTGTCAAGTGCATTCGCATTCGCGCAGCAATATTCGGACGTATTCGCTAATGCGCTGTATAGATACATTAAATGGTTATTCGTACGAATGCGAATATTCGGCACGAATATCAGTATTTGCGAGTGTTTATATTCAAATGCATGGCAAAGTATTCGCGCATTCGTACGAATGACAGTATTCGCATAGAGTGAAATCCCCCTAGTTGAAACTTGCAATTTTGACTACTTTCAGGCGTTGTTGTTGTGTTTTTCAATGCAATTAAGATAGAAACTTTGTGATTACATGTTAGTTCATGAATATTTTCACCAGTTTCGCTCTTGTCACATTCTGTACATTCAGTGTCCATATGAATCAATGTATTTTTGGTTTTTGCTGTCGAATCGTGGATGTTGAGCCATCCAAGAACGTATGTTTGCACAAATGAAAGCCCATTCATTTGGCCCATATTGGAACAATTAATCGTAAAATAGATATAAAGTGCGACCGCGCGCTCGCGCTCACGCTCTTGTTTCGTCCGCATTTCACTGATACTACAATTTTAATAGGGCTAAGCCGCGCAGCGCAGTACAGATTTACCGACATTAAAAATGTAATAGGTAGTAGCATTACGTTAACAAAAATTTCCTGTAATGTTATTACAATTGCAATAGCTATTACCGGTAATGCCAAATGACTGGCACTGTTACAATTGTAACACATTATCCGTAATGCTAAATTTTGGCATTACAATTGTAATAGCATTACTTTGACTCATCGTTACAATATTAATGTGTTACGGCAAAATAAAAATCTGTACAGCGCAGCGCAATACACACACAAATGAAAACCATTTAATAATGAACGTTTGAAACAATCTCAACAATGCTAAATTAGGCGATAGGCATGCATGTGAACGAGAAACCTCATGACCATTTAAACGAATGGCCGCACACACCAAATACCATACACTTTGGCATTCCCGCCTCTAATGCTCCACACTGTCTCTCACTCTCCCTGCACTAATGGAATTGACTTTAATCTTCAATTGTTTAAAAGGTTTTTGGAGCTCAAACTCATTAAAAAGCGCCTAAAGCCAATCTCTCTCTCGCCCAACCGGATTTCCGAGGCAAAAACATAACATGATAACATAGTTTTTGGGACAATTTGGTTGCTTTTTTTCTTTGGCTCATTCCTATTTCTTCGTTCTTTTTTTTTTTTGAAATATCCAAAGATACACAATTTGGTCGGGTTTTAATTTTTAAGAAAGGCTCGAGTCATTAAGTTGTGATTAAATTCATAAAAAAAAAGAACAAACACATCAAAGTGAACAATTTCTTTATGCACGAACAACCAGCGTCTAAAAAAACGACAACCAAAAATGCGAAGAACAATGAAACCCGTTTGTGAATCATATCGAAAACTATGAAACGACACGCAGAACAACATCAACAACAACGAACACAACCAATTGGCAACAGAGCAACGCATTCCAATTCAATTTGTGTACAGAAGCAGAGAGCGAGCAGCGCAAACATTTCGGAAGCAAATACAAGCAATTCCATAGTTCAACTATCTCCATAGATTGTTGACAACATACACAAAATGCCAATTTTCCCCAAGTACGAATTGATTTATTTTTGCTTGAATGAAAATTAAACTATCTGAAATGGCTTTGTTTGTGCAAGCATGTGCTTTCGACATTGCAATCATGCCCCTCGGTGATCTTTCTCTCTCTCTCTCTCTATCTATCTCTCTCTCTCTCTCCATACATTTGGAAATTCCTTTTACAACGCGATTTAAATTCAATTCGCTACACTTTCTCTGTGGCAAAAAACCAAAACAAAATAAACAATATATTCGAAATTGAATCACCGTTTCACAAGTGAAAAAAACGAATAAAACCGAATTAAACAACGTTAAAATTTGCATAAATTAGCCGTAGCCGGTGTGTGTTTGTGTGTGTGTGTACTTGTATACGGGCGACTTTATCGCGTGAAGAAACATGGAATGTTCGCATGAACTTGAAATATGTTATAATTTAATGGCATTCTGTGTCCGAGTGTCATTCAAAACGGCCGAACTTCAGAAAACCCTTTTTGCTTTTGCTATCACACACATTCTCTTCGAAACTTGTTTAAACATCGACGTCGTGTTTTGTTTTTTTTTTTGTCGCTCCTGTCGTTTGTTGAAATAAAAATGTTCCGCAAATCACATCCAAAATTAGTGACATCGGTTGGCAACACACATGAAAAAGAAAAATCCGCGATCATTAGCGTACTCGCATGTTGTATGTTTGCGTCTAAAAATATAAATAGCCGGATGGTATTTATAGCATAAATATATATATTTTTATACCGCTTTCACATTGGAAAAATCGACCAAGAAAAGCGCCGCTGCAATTTCGAAAAACAAAAAAAGTGACCATCTGGATTTTTGATCTGTGGCGCGTGGAATTTGGTCACCAATTCGAAAACAACCGGAATTGAAATATTTTTTTTTCCGCATTTTCTTCCCCGGACATATACAAACAACAACTAAAGCTGCCCGGAAAATGCACGACACTATACATCACATGCCTGAAAAAAATGTTTGTTTTTTTCCCGAAAGGAAAATTCGCCTAATGATCACACGTGTAATGGTTTTTTTCTTCTCTCGCGCGCGCCAGCCAAATGCTATGCTTAGCCAAGCGCGAGTGAACGGGTTAGAAAGGGAGATTAAGGGAGCGAATGAATGCGAAAGAGAGAGAGAGCGAGTGAGAGCGAATGAGAGCGAATGAGCATATTTTCGCGCGCTAAATGTGTGTAGACGTATTTTCGCGCCCAACGCTCTACGTCACTTGATGCGCGACAAACAATCTACTTGTGACATAAATTAAGCCATGTGTCAAATATGTTATTTACATCATTCCTCAGCGAATTTGGCACCGGTCACCGCTGTACTATTTGCTTCTTTCTTCAACTCGTATACACCAAAACTCTTGATTCAAATCCGATTTCATAACATGGAACTCAGTTTATCCCATTTTGGCGCAAATCAATGCGTGAGAAACTGCAACAAAAAAATGGAATGAAAAACGCAAACGAGGAAAGAGTTTCGCGTTTTCTGGCGAACGAGTAAAAAGATAGAGAGTATCGGGGCAGCGAGAAAGAAAGAAAACGACAGACAGAATGAAAGAGAAAATTGAGAAAGAAACAGCGGAACGGAAAGTGCGAGAAATAGGATAATAAAAACAGAAAAAAACAACACGAAAAATATGAACATAAAAAAACTACTCTAAACCGTAAATTCATGAAGGAAAAATCAAACAAATTAAAATATCATTCGCCGAGAATATGCGAATTATGCAGTGTTGCATAAAATAACACGCATTTTTTAAAATGCGAAACATATTTCAAAAAGCGAACATTTTCAGTGTTCGATGGAAAATAAATCGTGGTTGTTTAACTGTTGAAAAATCGTTGTTTATATTCACCGGTAGATTGAGTGGCTGAAAATACGAGTTAAATACTACCCATCGACACATGCACATTTCTGACTGTGATTGAAACATCGCTATAATTCGAAGTGAAAAAAATAAGAGTGTGTTGGTTGTCATGTCGTCTTCGTTTTCGGTTTGCCTGAAATGACAAGAATACTCTCCATTCAATTGAGCTCGATTCAAAAGCTATACGGTTCATTCATTACGATTTATCATTTTGGCTGAGATAAGCACCTCTTTTCAGGCGAAAAAAAAGTCATCTTGTTTTTAATCAGAAAGCCTTTTTCATCGAAAGCTTTTTTTCAAAAACCGATAAAATTCGATTGGAAACGGCCTTAAGCCGAAAATTCCACTTCAAAAGATGTACTTGAACGAACGGTGCGTTCAGTGTATTCCTGTGAATTCAGTTCCGTTAATTCATCGAACGTTCATCGAATCGCACAGGAGAAGGACTGAGAGAGACGAGAGAGAAGAGATATTCAATTGCGAACCTTCTTCGAAAATGATAAACAGTTACAATTTGTATAAAATGCAGACAGAGTGAGGCCTCTTTGTCATCATCATGTTCTTCTTATTTTTTGTTTCTTTAAATAAATAACAAACCGAATAACCATAAAAACAACACAACAGCAACACAAAAAAGCATTGGTGTAACCTTGTCGAATGGAGCGGCACAATGGTGTGGGTGGTAATGAATCGATTAAACATTTCTGATCTGTTCGTTCGATAAATGTCTCGATAAATATTTTTTGCTTGTTTCGTTTAAGTTTTTTATTCGTTCATTCTTCATTTCGGCCATTATTTTGAAGTTTTTTTTTTGGATAAAATAGAATCGAATTTGTATTTCTCGTTCGAAACTGTCAATGGCAGTGAAAAGAGATGATGCTTGCAAGGGAAAATTGTTGGTGTTTACAATCGAAAGAATTCCAAAGAAAATATCTTTTTCTGTTCGAAATACATGTAAAATCAATAAATTTTTTGCAGATCCCAATCGAAATAAGAAAAAAAATTAAATTTGTCCGAAAAGATAGAGATCAAGAGAGAGAGAGAGAGAGAGAGAGAGAGAGAGAGAGAATGAAAGAAAAAATCAAAAGCGCGAAGAATGTCGTTGGTGGTATTTCGCAACCATGACCACCAACGAATATCAATTCACTCACGGATATGAAAATAAATGAAAAAACATTAAATATTTATTCGTTTTTTTTTCTAACCTCATCTAATAGCCCATTCTATCTCTTTGTGGTCGACCTACCGAAAATGGTCGACATACAAAATGAACTCGTTTTGTGTGTGTATTCGATGTTGATGTTGTTGTCGGTGTCGGACGATTGGAGCACAACACTCGACATTACGTCAATTGGCTTACCGAATCTTGCTCATCCATTTGCCATTTTTGTGCATTTATAAATATAATTGTCGATGTCAAATCATAAGGCCCACGACTTAAGTGTCAACAATACACAAGCGAAAAAAAAACAATCGCATATATTGGGCACCCGAAACGAATGTCACAAAACATATACACATACACTTGCGCACACGTTCGCGATATTCAATCCATTAGGTGCATTTTGTGACTTAAAGAAAAAAAAGTCTTTTAGTCAAACGCCGCGCGATCGCAACTTAAATCGAAATGACTTTTGCCGACCATTTGACTGTTTTCAAGCAGATGTGTTTAGATACACATGATCAATTCGCTTGTTTTTTCTTTCGCGCTGTTGCTCCATCAAACATGCGATAAATGTGTTTCAATTAAACTTGCCCAAAATGGAATGCGCGTCTTGTGATATACAATTTGGCTGTAAAATTCTGCACTGAATATGCGACTTGAATAAGTTTTGTATGATTTATGGACAATTACACAGACGCGCTCGTTTATATATTTGTTTATTAAAAGTGAAAAAAGGGTCTACAATCTAAATGTCTGTTGAAGGTCGAAAATTCTTTCAAAAAAGAGCAAAACCTTTCCCATAGAAGTTTAAAAAATGAAGACGTGAAAAAAAGTTGTTAAAACTAAATGTGGAAAAAAGGTTAAGAAACAAAACAAGATAAGGTTGAGTCAAAGAAAGTGGAAAATCACTTTCAAAGTAAGAAATCGACAAATCTATGGGTGAGATTGAGAGTGGAGTATGTTTTTTCTTCGATTTGTATTTTTGAAAAGGCGAGTATGTTTTCTGATGATTCTGTTGGCGTTAAAGTAGAGTATGTTGTAGTACAGTCTAGCCTCCGCGGTCTTCATGGTTTTCGCGCAACTTATGAAAGATAACAACATGGTGTCTTCGGCAAAGTTGTAGTACTCGAAATCTTCTATAACTAAGCTGAAGACAGCTATCTCTTATCTCTTATGAGTTAGGCGCAAATCGCGCACATAAAAAAGCAAATTTTATATAGAACTTTTTTTTTTCTTATCATTTTTCGCGCTTTTCGCGGAACTGATAAGAGATAAGAGATAGCTGACTTCAGCAATGTTATAGAAGACCTCGAGTGCTACAACTTTGCCGAAGACACTAAGTTGTTATCTCATATCAGTTCCGCAGAAACCGTGAAAAACCGCGAGGACCCGCTAAAAACGAACATACTCGCTTTTAACCATTTTTAAGTCGACAGAAACTTGCTCTTCTCTTTCGTAACAAAGTCAATGAAACATACACTACTCTCAATCTCACCTATAGAAATGTCAAAAGAATTCCTTAGATAGTGTTGAAAAAAGCAAGAAATACGCTAAAAGAGTAAAATCAAGCTAAAAACAAGTAAATGTCCATGAATCAATCCGCTGAATTTCGGAAACAAATACTCATTGGTGATATCATGAAATCCCCCTAAATGATGCATCAATAACTTGAATCACTGGTAGCACGAAAACCATTTTACGAAGATGAATCATATAATTGCTCTCCATTTGAGCTCGTTTACAATATACGGGTCGTTTTTAAATTCATTTTAATTTGATTTGATAATCATTTACAACGAATAACTTAGTCACTACAACACAAATTGAACGAAAAAGAAGTAGAAAAAAATCGACTATGTCGTTCACAAAGTTATCAATTTCGTTTATCATCATTTTTGTTTCGTTCCAGGAACAGCAAATATAGTCACCGAGACGAACAACATTCATTTAAGAGTTTTGATTAAGAAACCGTTTCATTCAATCGCAACACAAAAATGGTTGATTACTATCGAATACTTGATGTGAACAAAGCATCCACAGATGCGGAAATTAAAAAAGCGTAAGATTTTTTTATTTTTTAACTTATTTTCATTCACGTTGCATTCGATTCTTCTAAAATTATTCGTGTTAAGAGTAAGATCGTGTTACGGCACATTTCTGCCGAGAGACGAAGAGACGTTGTTCGTGGTTTCAAAACTGATTGTCTATTGTTGTCTCTCTGCTATTTTTGGTACAGGTACAGAAAATTGGCATTGAAGTGGCACCCAGATAAAAATCCGGACAACTTAGACGAAGCAAATCGCAAGTTCCGTGAAATATCCGAAGCGTATGAAGTCTTATCGGACGGTAAGTATCGGGAATAATTTCCCACGAACTCATAAAACTTTGAACTTTTTTTGACAATCTCTGTACAAGTTCAAGTGTCCGTTGGTGTAGTAAGTACATTGGAAAGCAGAGTGTACTTCAGCGTGAAAAAAAGGAAAGACTTTCTTTTCGGTTTGGAAACAGTGTGTGTTATCAAGGAGATTTTGTTTGGTTTTTGTTTTTGTTTTACATCAAAAATTGGATACATTCACACAATGTGCCACTTCTAAAGAATAATTTCGGTGTGTAGTTGGTCACGTTTTCAGCGATATTTTTGTTCTCTTTCTTTTTTTTCTTCCCTCTCTCTCTATCTCTGTTCCGGACACGAACGTTTTTCTGTCAATGTAGCGAAAAAGCGTAAAATTTATGACACTCGTGGTATGAACAAGAGCTCGTACCACAGCCATAGTTACAGCCATCATAATCATCACAACAACTACGATTATTCGTCGGCAACCGCGCATCGACGTGGCAATCGCTACAGTGGCTTCACATTTCGAGGACTCTTTGAACCGACACCGTTCTATAAATTCTTTGGTATTATAAATATTTAAAAAAAGAAATAAGCAACATCAGCGATTTTACATTTGTTTGTTTCCTCGAAAACAGACTGTTCTGTTTCGTTCTAACCGCGTCAAATCGTACATTTTGTGTTTTAAACAGGGCTAATATCTAACCCAATTACATACCGCTTACTGTGGACATTTTGGCATATTTTATGATCCCCTTTGTGATCATTTTGTTTCCTGAATCGAGGCCATTTTTCATATTTTCGTTTTATTTTTCAATTCATTTTCATGCGCCTACAAATGAGCCATGATTTTCGTTGTGAAAACCTGAATCAAAACTGACAAACTGACCAATTGTCAATCATTACAACTGTCATCATTGAAAAGCAAAAAAAAATACAATTCATGCTCATCATATTCATCCCATTTTTGGCACACTTCCCAATGCAAGAAGTTTGCTCTTTTTTGTGTGAGAGAGTCATTTTTCGTTCTCTCTATTCGCTTTGTTTCGCCTATGATAATAATAACAACAATGATGTTTTGTTTTTTCTCTCGACTTTTGTCATAACGAATAGTGTTGATTTTCTCCCCAAGTGTTATAAGCCACTAATAAGAACGGAATCGAAAACGAAAAGATTGATGAAGGTCGCGATCTTTTTATTTATTTATATATTTCTAATCCTATCATTTGTATAGTACATCTAAGTGTTTTTCATAACCTGAAAAAGAAAAATGTTAGATTTTAAATTAAATAGGGAAAAATTCTGTATCAAATCTATGGGTGAAATTGAGAGTGGAGTATGTTTTTTCTTCGAATTATATATTTGAAAAGGCGAGTATGTTTTCTGATGATTCTCTTGGCGTACCGTCTAGCCTCCGCGGTTTTCGCGGTTTTCACGGTTTCCACGCAACTGAGAAGAGATAACAACATGGTGTCTTCGGTAAAGTTGTTGTACTCGAGGTCCTCTATAACTTAGCTGACCTAAAAACATTGACTGAATTACTTAATTTGAACAAAAAGAAAAAAAACTTTTACTATAAATCGAACAATATTCACAAAAATTGACTTGCCTTTTCAAATGCTCAGATCAATGCAAGCGGTATCGGTCTGACAAGCTGAATTTGGTTTTGACATAAATACCGCAAACACAAATCAGTTCACTGTGTACTTCTGAAAACTTTTCTCAACGCGCCAAATTTCACTTTGTGATGAAATTCATATTTAATCAGTTTCGATACAGAAATTCTCATAACGGAATCAATGTAAACAAATGCAGCACCAAGCCACAGTAACGAATGGGTCCGTTGTGTTTTGTGAAATGGAAGAGAAGTGTCAGTTTTGCGTTTTCTTTCTAACCCACACGTTCCAATGAAACCAATACGTAGATCGAAATTCTCGTAAGATGTTTGTTCATACAACCAAAAGAACGGCACAGAGTAGTCGGAATGATGGTCATTTCAAACATTTGAATTTGACACTGTCAAATTGACAGATGCTAATAGTGTTCCGAATATATTCAAAATAGACAGTTTTTTGCATAGTACATTTAATAACTTTATTGAATTTTTTTCCTGTTTTGGTTTTTGGTGTATTTGTGTGTCTCGAGTGGATAACAAGAGATTTTATGGCTAAACAATTTAACAATGGCTTTTGAACTGAGTGCTGTGATTACGGTTTTTTTTTTCAACCCATCAACCATTGAATGATTACAAATAGTAATTTTTCCATTCGGTTTTTCTTTTTGTGATTATCCCTATTTAGAGAGAAAGCGACGAGTGTATGATCAATACGGAAAAGAAGGATTGCTGGGACACAATGAACGCTCGCACCGATCTCGCCGCCACGATTACGATGATTTCGATTTTGGATTCGTATTCCGTTCACCTGATGAAGTGTTTAGAGAATTTTTCGGCGTTAATTCACCATTTGCCGATCTTTTTGGTGACGGTAAATTTTTTGGTTGCAATTTCAAGATTTTCAACGGTTTTTCCATGAATTTCTATTTTCATTTCAATAAAATTATTCAAGGCATTATCATATTCTATCGATGTTTAAAAGTAATTCAAAGGCCAATTTTGGCGAATATCGAATATAAATGTCTTTCGTATATAAATCTTTGTTGCGAATTGTCAAAAAAAAAACGATTTTATCTAATGTTAAATTCTTCTCAATTTACAAAATTACAGACTTAGGTTATGGACGACGTGGCGGTAACCGGCATTCACATCCACAGAACAGCACATTGTTGACATCATTCATGAATCCATTTATGGGTGTGTCATTGATGGACGACTTCTTCGGTCGAGCTCCTGCATCCAATGGTTTCACATCCATTTCATCAATGTCATTTAGCAATGCTCCGGGCAACAGTAACATGAAGCGAACATCCACCTCCACCACATTTGTCAACGGCAAAAAGCTCATGACTAGAAAGTAAGACTAATTTCTTTCTTTTTCCCAATTTTAAAAGAGTTTTCCTTTCCAATTCATTTTACTTATTTTGTTTTTCACTTGATTATCTTATCGTACTTAGTTTGTATTAATTTTCCATGTTTTGCCAACTTTGAATTGTTTACGTCAAACTTTTTCTTAATACGAGTATTTTTTTTCTCCTTTGGGTTTTCTCACAAATTCCGGCATTTCATTGTCAGTAGCTGCCTGGAATATTGCATTTCTTCACCAACAACAAAAAAACCATTTATCAAATTGACCATAAATGAAAATAAAATTTCGATTACGTCATTAAGTACAGATAAATCTCGTGTAATCACTTTTATTGTTTTTACATTGAAGGGCGTTGCACGCACCTTAACATTCATAATACAAATTTAATACGATAGGATACATTTTATGAAAAATGGCACAGATTGCTAGTGCTACGGCTAATCTGTACTTTATCTAATCTCGTTTTCTTCCTTTTGCAGGATCTTCGAGAATGGTAAGGAGACAGTGTTGAAATACGAGAACGATGTGTTAAAATCGAAGACTGTGAACGGTGTGCAACAAGCGTTACCCTATTAAGATAGCTATTTCACACTGCATCCACCATCCTCCCCCTCAATTTCATTCATAATATATCAGTGATCCACCCAAACCGAAAGAAATGATGAAGAAGAAAGAAGAAGAAAAGAATCAAATCGATGTTTGTCACGTAGTTTTTTTTATTAATCTGAATGGCATCACGTGCACTGCCGTTGTCATCATCATCCACCATCGCCATCGCCACCACAACCATCGTCCGAATGTGACACAATGACCGAAACGCATCGTGTAATATCAACCAATTGACCCATTCACTACTCCTTTAGAATGCTGCAGTTTTAATTTATTTTCCATAATTTACAAATGAACAACAATTAAAATAAAACGAAGAAAAAGATGGAGAATTGTTTGGATTCTAGTTAATACACATTATTATTGATAAGCACATTTAAATGCATACATACGGGATCGATGGATCGATTTGTACTACGAATTTTCTTTAGCAAAATTTCTGAATGCCAAATCATTCCCATCGATCCAAACGATTGATTGTTGTGTGCTGATTTCATGGCGACATACGAAATGATGAACAAAAATCCATGAAAAAAAACAACAACAACAACATGAATACTATCAAAAAAGATTTTAAAAATTAGTCAAGCATATTTTGTTTCAATCGAACGAAGCAAAAGGATTAGACGAAAAAAAGCACAATAGATTCCATGTCGTAGGGAAACACTAATGATTTATAATAACTATTTGCACACAAACGATTGATAGGTGAGGCGTCTTGTTATGGGAAAAGAAAAGGAATCGAAGGCAACAACCTTTTCGACGCAGCTTGAGTGAAGCAATGACTTTGGAAATGCAATCGAAATTTAATTATACTTTAGATCCATTTTTAGTTGAGTAAATGATACCTATAATTTTGAATTCAGTTGAAGGAAAAATTCTTTGATCTGCTTTGAAATAAAACGTTGTCTTGAGCGATGTGAAAGCCGAAAAATCAATTTGCTTTGAAAATTGTGAAGGCAATATTTTTTTAGTTTAAATTTTCTACATTTTTCTGATAAATTTTCGTTATTTTTGTAATAATGATGGAACATTTTTGTTAAAAGTCGATGAAACAAAAAAAATGTCATGCTAAACGATTGAGAGACGTCGATAAACTGTCCAAAAGTTCAAATTATCATGTGCAAATTCGTGAGAAAACATTTATGTTTTCCTCTTAAGGTGGTCGCATTTTTTGTTCTATGAAAAGCCACCATTATCATGCTATTACTGTAGAAATGCCCCAACTGCGTCAGAATGCCTTCGATTCAAATTTCGGATTTTCAATGGCCATACGTTTTTTTCCCCACCAATAAAGAATGCTAAAAAGTCAAAAAGTCTCATAAGAATGACAAAATTTTGAACCGCGCACCAAAATTGTTAATAAAAATGGAATTTTCGAAATCCAAATCTCTGGCAAAAGTTGTACGAATACTGGCGCATTTCTCACGGCGCACACCTCAGAAAGCTCTTAACCGAAATTAGTTGATTAAATTGATGTTTATTCTCGAACACGAAGAATTTTAAGAATTATTATTGAGGAAATTAAAAAAAAAAATGAAAATGTTTGTAGTTTTAGTAACTGTGTGTGAGTGTGTGTATTTAAACGATTGAGCCAATATGTGGATTTGATGTGGAATCAACGATTGAAGAAAATTTATAATACGGTAAAGACGAACAGAAAGAAAGAGAAACGCAAGCGGGGCTGGAATCCTAAGTCATTCCACCAAAATCGTTCGGAATTATTTTTTTCGTACATAAGACCATATTGGAGTGAAAGAGAGAGATTCCACTATTTTTCAGCTTCCCACCGAAATTATTTCTCACACAATCCACTGTTCCTTGAGTTGCAATCCACTCTTCCTTGAGTTATCGGCATAATTCCGGTGGGAAGCTGAAAAATAGTGGAATCTCTCTCTTTCACTCCAATATGGTCTTATGTACGAAAAAAATAATTCCGAACGATTTCGGTGGAATTCTTAGAATTCCAGCCCGGATTGATTAGGAGCGTATGCGATATGCACTTTGTATTTGCACAGTCATTTCGAATTCATAAACGCAAAGCCAAAAAAATATACACATTGATGCCAAACGTCGTTTAATTTACGAAAAGTAGAACGAATGATTAAGGAACAAGAACGGAACGAAAGGATGGGCAAATAAACTGAATCTCTGTTAAATGTGTTAAATTACCGTATTCATCATTGCATAGGGAAAATAATTGCAAGCTAATTAATTTCATGTTGTCTATCTATAGTTCAATTGCAATGATCTCTTCACGTTACAATCGCCCCATCCCTTCCCTCAAAGCACACGATCATCCAGCACTTTTGTATGGGCCGTCCACGTTCATCGAAGGTGGCGGCGCGAATAAATAAAAGAAAGGAGCGCAAACAAAAACATAAAAGATCTGGCATTTTGGGTGGAATTGATCCCGATTAGCAAATTGAAAGCAACAAAACATAAAAATATCAGAGAGAATCTGTCGTTATTGATCCACTTAATTGATAAGAATAAATTAAATTTAAAATAAACAAAGTTAACAAAGTTTTGTTGGATGAACTTATTCTTTCTTTCCATTTTACATCACTTTCAAAACTAAGAATAATAACTAATAATTTTAATAATTTTTATAAAATGTTTGAATACCAAGCAAATATTTGAATAGCAACAACAACAAAAAATATAATTACAAGACAGCTGCGAAATGCAATAGTCCAAAGACAAGTGAATAATAACAAACATTAAAAACAACAGATTTAACTAATGGAGAGTAGGAAAGCACTTCACAAGCACTTAATTAGTTTGATTTTATTCACCGCAAATCTCACGCAATTCAAACGTGCTTCGAAAGAATTTGATGAAAACTAACCTTAATTTTCTTTTTTCGTTTTTGCTTCAACGGAATTTCCAAACTATTTTCTTTTTCGTTCGTAATCGTATTGGAATTATGGACGATTATTCAAGATTGATGGACACTTCTAAGCTGGGCATCTCTTTTTTGTTTTCCTTTCCTACACACAGGGAAGAATGAATGAGATTCTGAGATGATGAATCTCAACCATTCTTCCCTGTGCGTAACTAAAAAGAAATTCGGTTTAGTCTCTGCTTTGAGTAGCGTGTTTGTGTGCGTATGTTAGTGTTTAGGCTCTCGGCAAAAAATGCACGCGATAACCCTCCCCCGCGCGATATCGATTTTTATTCGCTATTTGATCTTTTTTTTACTTTCTCTAGACTGCTGATGACTTTTTATGTGACTTTATTTACTACATACTATTGAGCGTACCAGAATATCAAATCGAGAAAAAAAAAATAAATAAAAAAAAATTATCTTCAAAGTTAATTGTTTGCCATAACAGCAAAAGAATATTATTAATGTGTAAAGAAATCAAATTGAATTCTTAATTTAAGTTAAATAAATAAATCAAATGGATACAAATTTACAAGAGGAAATATTGGACGTTTTGTTTTTATTTCGCACTACTTTCAGAGGTTTAAGTTTTTAACAGAAACTGCCGCATAATTTGTTTTCTTCTTTGAAAGGTAATACCTGATTTTCTTATACTTGCAACCAAGTTTCTATCGCTTACGCTGGTTGAAAATAATATTTGACTTTCTCTGTAGAAAATGGAGTTTAATTTTCAAATTTCGGTATACCAATGGTTTTATCAATGGTTTGTATCTTTGGAACTGAAATGAATGAGAGAAAATCGACTTTCGGGTAAAATCGAAGACAATTGAAGTGGCGGATTTCATTTTTGGAAACTCATCACGCTTAAATTATTTCAAATATTTCAAAAAAATCCAATTTATCTCTAAGAATCTGTCGTATGAAATATGGTGGATATTTGTGAATACGGCGGAATATTGTGGATTTTTGTGATTATGAATGATATTTAAATGTATTTATTCGTATTTAATGCAAAAAATCTCAAATATCTCCAAAATCCACAAGAATCTGATTTATTTATTCGAAATATTCGAAAATATTTCATACAATTGATGTTTATTTCAAATATCTCAAATATCTCACAAGATTCAGGCGGATTCAGGAGCGTGATATTCCCCTAGGTATGTACTTTAGTACCGATATGAGTTTTTCTGGCGAAACTGTTGCCATTTTATAGATAACTGTTTTGGATTAGTAATGGTTTCATAAACCATTAAATTATGTGTTAGCATTCAAAAAAATAGAATAAGGCATTTAGTGCATTGCCAACGAAGAAATTGAACACATCGACTTAAAAAATGGTGATGCAAGTGATGAAAAAAGAATTGAGATTTCACAGCTGTGGTTTTAGTTATGATCCTGTGGATTCGATGGTACGATCACAGTGGCAGCCAAAATCGAAAAATACGTTCTATTTTTTCTATCGATGGGTAGTTGCTGCCATTTTTGTGGCAATGGTGATAATTTCGTTATATTCCCACCTTCAGGAGTTCAGTTTTGACCTATTCTTCATATATCTAACGCATTGGGGCATCATACTCAATATGATAGTAGGTATTTATGGTACTGCATTAGTTTCTATTTGGTATTTCCATACAGAATACCGAGGTAATTTATTATTTTTCGGACAAGATCTTTGTGTTCAGGTGATTTATTTCGATATTTTATCACATAGCAACTATTCTAAGAAACAAAGAAATGCCACCTTCATTCAAAATCTACTGGGCACTGCATAATGTTACATTGGCCACATCATAGTTTATTGGGCGATACTACATGATGGTGAGTTATTATTGTTATTTTACAAATTATTCATTGTATACACTCTATCATTTCTACGATAAATTTGGTTGAAAAGGAGTGCATACGGCTCTTTGAAAACCGAAAAAATTCATTTAAATTTCTTTTGCCGAGACAAGGACCGAGATATTATTTAAATAATTAATTTTATCGCAATCAATAAGTGTAAATTTTGTTTCGATTGCAGCCAAAACTCGTATAAGCTTATCGTCCATTATGAATCATGCATTGAACTCAGTCATTATGTTCATAGATTTTCTTATCGTGGCTTACCCAATGAGTTTGTACCATGCTATTCAGCCGATGTGCTTCGGAGCTTGCTTTGCCGTGTTTTCATACATTTATTATTCGTGCGGTGGAGTTAACGAGTGAGCAACATGTGAAATTTGTAATAATATCCATTACCATTAGACTTCATTTTTCAGATTCGGAGATCCATTTATTTATACTTTATTAAATTGGGAAAAACCGGAAAACGCACTAACTACCGTCGTCGCAGTGTCAATTTTAGTCATTCTTGTGCATATGATTCTCTTTTACATTTACAAACTGCGCGTATTCACTCAACTTCGGCTTTTCGAAACCGAACTAGTGATGCCAACCACGACAATTGAATTAAATTGAAATATTTGTTAATATTGGGTCTGGGAATTAATCGTGTCGATTTTTCAAAAGATGGCGTAACTTTGCATGGTTGTATCGGGCAATACTTTTTTCTTTTTCACATGAGTGGTCTAGTGTCAAACTACAAAAATCATCATCTATCATTTCATCGAAGTTTGGATAAACATTTTTTTTTGCGCCTTAAATATGTCAAATTTTGTACCGAAAAAGCAACATTTCCCGCAAGCATTAATTTTTTGCTTTCATTTGAAGAAAACTGCGGCTGAAGCGCATCGAATGTTGGTGGAAGCCTATGGTGAGCATGCTCCATCGGAACGTACATGTGAACGGTGGTTTTCACGGTTCAAAAGTGGTGATTTTAGCACGGAAGACAAGGAACGTCCCGGCCAGCCAAAAAAGTTTGAAGATGCGGAATTGGAGGCATTGCTCGATGAAGATTCGAGTCAAACTCAAGATGAGCTTGCCAGAGCATTGAATGTTGACCGAAGCACTGTTGGATATCGTTTAAGGGCCCTTGGTTTCATTCGCAAGTTGTCAAATTGGGTACCACATGAATTGACGCCAGCGCAAGCTGAAAGGCGTTTAGTGACTTGCGAAATGCTGCTCGCAAGGCACAAAAAAAGAGGTTTTCTGTATCGAATTGTCACTGGTGACGAATAATGGATTCATTACGATAACCCCAAGCGCAAAGCATCGTATGTTAAGCCCGGCCAACCAGCAACATCACAGCCAAAACAAGAAATTCACGGCGACAAGGTAATGCTGTCTATTTGGTGGGATGAGGAGGGAGTGGTGTATTATGAGCTGCTGAGAAGTGGTCAAACCATCGATGGGCCTTTCTACCGACAACAATTGATACGTTTGAAACAAGCAATCAAAGAAAAACGCACGAAATGGGAGACCAGAAAAGAGACATTGATTTTCCTACATGACAATGCTAGGCCACACATTGAGAAATCGGTCAAAAACTACTTGGAAAATAGCGGATGGGAAGTTTTGGCTCACGCCCCGTATAGCCCAGACCTGGCTCCTTCCGACTACCATTTGTTTCGATCGATGCAAAACCATATGGACGGAGAGCGGTTCTCTTCAGTTGAAGAAATCCAAAATTGGCTCGATGCATTTATAGCCTCAAAAGATGAGGAATTTTTTAAGGCAGGCATCCGTCAATTGCCCACATTGTGGCAGAAGGTCATCGCTTCCGATGGACAATATTTTGATTGAAATGTAATTTCATTTTGGTATTCAAATAAATGTTTGAAAATTTAAAAAAATCGACAAAACTAATTCCCAGACCCAATAAATTTATTTATTCTGGAATGCAATAAAGAATATGCTGCGCCAACAATAAAGAATTCCCTTAAAAAAAATTTCAATCCAAATCTATACACAAACTACACGAATACAATACCTGAATGCCAATTTGTGTACAATAGAACGTTGCTTACCTGCAATACAAACACTATAGATATATCTGCACATCGTTATAGAATAGACGTCAAAAATTTCTTCAACACTACCTTGTTTTATTAATTTCACAACAACTGGACAAATGTAACAATGAAATTCTAGAAAGGATACGCAAACACTTTGTTCACGTGAATCTAATTTAAATTATTCGTCAAAATAAAACAATTTTCACTTTAAATGGCATTTCGGTGTTGAGTTGATACTTTTATTATTTCATATATTCATTTACATTCTTTTTTTTGCAAAAAATTATAATAAAAAAATGATTCTTTGATACATTTCCTGATGCTTTGATTCTATGCAATATTATGTTAATTCACGTGTAAAATGCTAATTTTAGAGCCAAATCGAGTTGAGACAGGGAGACAATTACAATGAAGCGAAATAAAAACATTATGCTCTTTGTTTTGACAATAGCTGAGATAATTTTCTTGTTTTGGCTGCTGATGATGTTGAGATGCTGATGTATTTGCATACCATCAGAAAGATAATTGTAACAGTCGCACGAACGCATCCACGCTGTTAAGCATATACAGTATGAGTTTTTTTTAAATTTTGTTTTCACTAAATTTTACATTTTTTTTCTCTCTTTGTGTATGTATTACATAGATAAACCATTAATGTTAACGTGTACGCCGCATGGGTTGGCGAACAATTTTTAAATTGTATTTTTATTTCATTTCATATAAATATATGGTATGGGTATGAAGTATATCCGTTTTTAGTCTGTGATCGCTCACATTGCGTACTCTTCTGTAATTGACAAAAATGATTCACATGAAGTTTTCGCTCCTCATTTCGATGCTGAATGTCATTAAATTACCTCATTTGCTGAAATGAATCCTGAAACGTTTTTTTTACGTGAAAAAGTCATTGGTTTTAGTGTAAATGTTGTGCCCTTGTTTTTGTAGGACAAATAAACGCTTTTCGACTGCTTCTTTATCTGCAAACCGAAAGAAATGTTTAAGAATTAGACAAATAAATAAAGGCGACACTTTCATTTGGATTTTTAGTAGGGTTTAGAGAAATGTAAAAAACTCACATTTTCCTAAAATATTTTTATCTTGCGGATGGTCGGTCTGTTGAGCCAACGAATGGAATAAAATTTGCGCCGTTTGATATCGTGGAAAGCAAACTCCGGGCTTGCCAAATAATTCATCTAACGCAGCTGATTGACACTATAGCACAAATAATAATACCAGTTCAATGAATAAATCGAATGGGTTAAATTATTAAAGGAAAAATCACCACAATAAAACTGTTCTTACCATCTGAATCGCATATTCATACAAGATTTTATCGGCGGTAATATTATTAGCATTGGCTTTTTGCAGCAAACCAGAGCCATTCAATTTTTTCGATTCCATCAAGATCATTTTGTATTTTGAGTTCATTGATGTGATAACTAAGAATGAAAATGAATCCGTTTATTTTTTCTCTCATTGATTTTTTCCCATTATTACAAGTAGAAAAGAGATTATTCGCTACTCACCATTTTTCACATTATCGGAAGGCTTAAGATTACCGTCGGTTATTTGTTTTATGGCTAAATTTAACCCGGATGATAGCAATTGCAGGGCTCTGGAAGTGATGATTCACGATTTTAAATGCCAATCGATTGGATGAGTGTTAATTTGTGCATTTTGACGAGTTTAACTTACCTCACTAATAAAACTAAGCGTTCGGACCGTTTACAGTTTTCCGGTGCATGCGGAGCCATTGAATTAGCTTCGGCAGACATGAGTGCGGAGAGTGGAGCACATTTAGCGTCAGCCACTTCAACAATGCAATCACATAGTGCGATAACAAAGTTTAATTTAGCCAAAGTTTCATTATGAGTCCGATCCAAAAGAGTTTCAACTGGTAAATCCGGGGCATTGAACGTACACGGTACATTCCACATGCCTGTGGCACATTGAAAAGCGTGATCTGCTAAGGCCTCACTAGCTAAATGTCGTGATATTTCACCGGCTATTGAAAATTCAATGTGCAAGATTAGACAAAGGTACGTTTGCCGTTGCGAATGTGTCATTTTACCTTGTTGTAATAGTTGCGTGGACGAGGATTGTCTGATCGGAGGCGATTGTTGTGTCGTGGGACTGATTTGCCATAGATATGGGGCTACCGGTGGTGATTCAGACAATGATCCGCCAGACGCTGACCGACGACTGCCCAACGGTGGTGAACCGATCGCAAATTGAACGGCTGGCGGCGATATCGAGCTTATATTAATGGCAGACGGTGCTGTTGCTGCTGTACTGTTCACATTGTTGGGATCATTACTATTGCGTTGGTCGGACCGTTTCATACTGATCGGTTGCGAACGGGGGATTACATTCGAAGTGCTCTTTTGCGGTAAAGATGCTGGTTTGATTGCACGCCGTACACTCGATGGCAATGGCACCGGCTTCGGTTCAGAAATTTTCAAACTACTAGGCCTAGATTGTGTATCGGCTGTGGTCCATGTCGGCGAAGCTCTCTTAGCATTGTCCGGTGATTGTTGCACTGATGTTGGTGGCGCTCTTGTGTTTTGGCTATAGCCAAAAACAATTGTTAACGCAAATACATCCATTACCAAGCGTATGTAAACGGTCGAATTAAGGCCCGCATTTGTGTGTAGTTTCAGTCATTTTTAACGTCACAATGGAAGTAGAAAAAAACGGTAAAAACAAATCAATTAGAAGGATATAAAAACGATTATGAATCAATTGAAAATGTTGCACAACGGTTCTGATTTCTCAATTGGTTCAAAGATGAAAACGATCAAATCTGTTGTACATAGATAATTCTCAGTCAGTCAGTTAGTTTTCACACTCATTATTACCGTCACAAATGGATGTGATTCGAGTGTAGCGTACAGTTGGATGATACCCGAATTTCATCCGATTCGGACGGGATTGTATGTGAATTAATGGTCAAATGCACCACTGAAGTGGGCAAAAGCATCACTTAATTTAACGGTAGAAAGCATTACATAAATGTTACTTGGCTATGAAATTTTTTTTATATCAAATTACAACATTTTAGATATTTACTCCACTATCTCCGATTACTTTTTTCTTATTTTTAATCGCTAATAAATTATTGGTTCACTTTCCATCAGGTTTTCACTTTCAACTCAAAGTGACATATCCCACAAGAATTACTTACTTTCGTTCATAGTTTAGTATTGTTGGATCTGTCGGTAAATTGGTTGGAACTAGGACAAAGTCATCAGAGTTCGTATTATCTGGACTACTTGACTCGCTATGTGTGCTATTTTCGGCAATTGTTATATTGGAATCCTCAGTCGCAACTATATATTCATACATAGACAAAGGAAACACAATCCGAATGAGTAATTGCAGTTTCATTTTTTTTTCTCAAATTAAATCGCATATGTTTACCCAATGTTTTCATTTGTGTGGGGCTTGGAGTTTTGGGCGGTGTAAATGTGTCGCCGACCATGAATGCGGGTTGTTCGATTGGCGCTTGTGCAGACCGCGTTTGAACCTTATTCATAAACGGATGATTGAAATAATCCTCAAACGATATGCGATCGGCGGCATTTCTTTTTAAAAGTCCCATTAATAAATTACTAAGTTCTGGTGACGTTCCTAATGGGATCCTGATGATATAAAAATGAGTTGAGTAATCGATAATGAAAAAAACTGTTCATTTGTTCGATGTTTTCTTACTTTGGTGCAAGGTTTGGAGTTTTTTCGTAGAACATTTTAAGCTCTTGTGGAGTGTGTGCTTGAAATGGTGCCTTTCCGGTTAAACATTGGAAAATGATGGTACCGACGGACCATAAATCAGCTTTGTTATCATAATGCAGCGACATAATGACTTCGGGCGCCTATACGATTTAGGGAAATACATAAAGTAGGAAAAGGACATAAGAAATGGGTTTTGTTTTTATGTGAAGCATTAAAATACGCCATACCATATACATAGGAGATCCACAAAGTGTGGCTGCCATATTTCCATCCTGCAGGAATCGTGCGAAACCAAAGTCGGCAATTTTCAAAACAATCTTTGATGGTGCTGGCAACGTTTTGCCACAATTATGAGCTAACAGAATGTTTTGCGGTTTTAAGTCACGATGTATGATTCCTTTGTTGTAAAGAGCCTCCATCGCACCGGCTATAAAAAAAGCAATTACACAGAATATCAACCGTAAAAATTATGTCCTCTTTAAATTAGACCAACAGTTGATGTCGTTGTCAAAATATCAAAAGGGGAAGTTACCGAGTTGACGTAAAAACAGCCGAATCGTATCCTCGCTAAGAGTTCCCTTCGTTGTGAGGTAATCAGCCAAATCACCTCCATTGCAGTACTGAAATGATAAAAAAACACGATTATAGTTTTGGGCATTTGTGTTGAATCTTTAACTTCATACACATATCTTGAGCATTCATACATATCACGTTTGAAATAACGTGCTTGCGTGACCCAATCATACACACAGTAGATAAATACGCGATATATCATAGGGAAGGTGGGGAAATTCGAGACACACATCGAAAGATTTCAAAAGCATGCTAAAAAATTAACATTCTTCCCAATTTTAAAGTGGTACGACTTGGTAAATGTAAAAACCTAACTTTTGGACCTTGTCGCTTGTTGAAATTCAAATCGGTTGAAAAAATGTACCCTCTTGGCAGAAAACCCTTGATTTTGCGATTTTCAAAAATGGTGGGGAAATTCGGAAAATAATTCATAAATGGATAGAAAACTGAAACAATTTTGATGCAAATCGTTTAATGAGATCTAGGCAATGACAGAAGAATTAATTTTAATAAGGAAAAAGTTCAGAAATGGCGATCGTTATTGGTCGGATTTGTAATTGTTGCCTGTGAAATAGATGCCAATCATTTTGGTGCATTTCAAATGGACATGAATTGCAATGAGTAATTTGTCAAAATTTTGCATGAAATGTAATTTCTCCACGCGCTAAGGTTTACAACATAATCGTGCTTGGATGACTCAATGAAATATCATGTAAAATTCTTTTTGTGCGTCGAAATATTAATGGTGTAAATTATAAACATATTAATCTGAGTTGGTTCTTCAAAAAATGTTGTGAAATCAATGCAGACAGGCATTCTCAATATTAAATTTTCACGATGCTGTACAGAGCTATCAGTACGTGCAGGTGCACACGCGTCGGGTGCTAATGGAAATATGAGGTTTGACTTAAAGAAAACGATGACAGTTGTTCGCATGTCTCAAATTATTCATTTGCGGCAAAATTTGATGATGTTCAGATTTTCCCCACTCTCCCCCAATGTGTACAACTTTGAAATTGATATAAACAAGTCGCAAAACGGAGGAAGTCATGATATATGTATTATTAATGGTTGCGAAAGATAGACCGAGAGTAATTGAAAATTGAGTGTAAAATATCCGTTGATAGTAGATTTATGCTACTGCATTGTTATTCGAGCTCAGTGATACCGTGCAAACAAAGTAGATGAATGCAAAGTTAGTACAAGAATGGATTTAAATTAATTCCAAGGATAGATATTTACAAATTGAATACGTTAATGTTTCAAATCACCGTGATTATGATGTGGTGTGTGTTGTGATTTATTCAGTGTTTTTCTTTAACAAAAATGAATCACTCAAGTGAATCAAAGGATATATATTGCCTAATCATTAAATGAATCGGGTATTTTTGTTTTCTTTGGTTTTAACTTTGTGTCAAGTTTTTAAATATACTAAAACCAACAGCCATGTATAATTCATGTTCGCAATAATACAACGGACAGAAAAGCCTTGTCCATAGCATTCGTAAATATTTTGAATTGAAACGTCATGGAATCGATTCCACGTATGTTTTATACATATAAAACTTGATTTTTGTATTTTCCATGTCAATGACAAGACAGAAAATTATAGTATAAAATAGTTCACGAACGATTAATGTATATACGACCTCTGCTATGTATACTATACGAGCTTGTATACATACATAGCATTACCAGAACGACATTTCATAGTGTGTAAATGTAGTGTGTTCGATTGCAGTGTGTGTTCGTGAACATGCTCATACTGTTAAAACGATGAAACAGCAACAACAACAATAGTAGCGTTGAATAGAAGTGTACTGTCGCGGTCGTAGCTGACTCTCCAACACATATCTGGCACCCATACAACACACCATTCGAAACCATAAACAAAATGCACCAAAACACTCACACTCACTCACATTTTTCCACTGAATTTGACGCAGAAACGTCATTACTGATTTTCTGTCTCTTACATAAAATTTCGTGAACGACGCTTCGTTAGTGTGTTTTCTTCTTTTGAATTCACTCCATAGTAAAAATTTGTGTTTGGTCAGTGTTTGAAAGTGGAAGTGTGTATATTTGAAGAGAAAGAGAGAAGAAAAAAACTGCGATGATGAAGACCGTATTTCGTCAATAATGTTTTTTCATCGGATTGGATTTATTCATTTCGGTTGAGGTTATTTTGTGTAGAACCATAGACTTTTCTTTTGCAAAAAACCATGAAATATCCGAACAATGCAACGTAATTTCATACATTTTCGGATGAAAACGGCCAACCAACTCTAACCGATTCATTAGATTTTTAATTCGGCAAATATTCCGTTTTAGTGTAAAATAGTAATAGAGAATCATCAACGTAACTGCTACTGGTCGCATTTCGGTCAGGGCAAAGGTAACAGCAACATTAGCAAGTAAAAAAGTCGTTATGATTGATATGTTCGATTTGTTCAACCAAAGCGGGCAATTTCTTTATTTTTCTGTAAAATTTCAAGTGTAATTTACAATAAATGTGTGGCTTTCTGTAAGCGATTTGTTTTGACCAATGGTGAAATTCGAAATGAGGCAATAGTGTGTATGAGTACATTAACGCATGTATTTTATTGGGCTTTTGCTCTTTTTTTTCAAAGCGAAACATTCAAATTCAGCAAATCTTCGGTCGATGATTCAATGGTCAAAGGTGCATAAAATCAACAGTTCAAAGTGCGTAATAAGAATATCAAACGCAAAAAACAACAACAAAACCAATTAAATTCAAAACTGTTTTTTTCGTACCGATTCGTGTTGTTCCAAATTTATTAACGAGTTAAAACCTCTTTATATATCTAGGCTTTGGCGTATATTATTCATTGTTTGGTTGAAAATTGATAAGTTACAATGACCGCCTTTTTTAGCTATTTCTAAAGAAAAAAAGAGGCTTTGACCTCTCCTAATCACTAATCATTCGAAACGCCAGGCTCGTACATATTTTTCTGCTGCCGTACCAGTCATTTACAAGATGTCATACAAGAACTTATGAATTGTACGCTTTAGCAATTATAATTTGCATCGCGCCACTGCAAACGCATAATTGTTCTCGAGAATCAGTTGTATGCGTACGTATGTGTATGTCACATTGCATTTCACCTCTCTTTCAATCACATTCATAAGTCATTGATTATAATCGACGCTATGTGTTCAAAGTGTGTAGAGAAGCAGGTTCATTGCTCGATTAAACAAGCAGTAATATGTATGTTATCAAAATCCTCTCCAAAATCTGTATTCCAATATGAAGATTCAATTAGCCGTCATCGTCATTATCATCGCGGCAATTTAACCGATTCATTTCGCTTTTCGACTCTCTCAATCATAGCTAATTGCCTGTAAGCGCAGAACGTTTTGACCATTTAATATACAAAATAAATAAATGCGAAGTCTTGAATCAATGAATCTATGTGTGATTGCGGCTGTGGTTGACATTGCAAGTGAACGATATTATGTTTGTCGGCCTGTGTCTCGTCTCGTCGACATATACTATTTGAATGAGTGTAAACCGGCTTTTTGACATCGTTTGCGCATTATTCGGGGCCCGGTAAATTTTTATTTTTGCATACATTCAACTACATCATTCTTTGAATTTGATTACCGCAAAAAAAGTATATACGACAACATAGTTAGTACAACGATCAGATAGTTTGTTACTAACGGCTGACCATGCCTTAGAATGGGAATCACACAGACAAAAATAAACTACAGTAAAAACATGAGAAACGTACACTAAGTGAGTTTACAAGCACAAATCGATAATTGGGCACGCATGTTTGAACGAATGAAAAGGCAAACACTGCTCGAACTACGTGTTTGAATGAGTGTTCAACTAATGGGAAATGAACAGTAAAAATCCTAAACTGATTTTCCAATTCCATCTGTATGAAATGAGCAAATAAGTTGTGTCAGGCGTCAATCAATCGATTTTTATGAGAAAATTTTAGAGTTATCAGCTCCATTTATCAAGAGAAAGAGAATGGAAGAGAAACAGAGAGATAGCGTAAAAAATTGCCGCACGCAGTTAACGTTATGTCACTGTATATAGATACATAGTGTGAATTGTATTCATTTCGCCCAGCGAAAAGAGTGCAGAAGTACTACAGAGATTGTGGTGTGTTTTAAAGTAAACTTTGCCTCCAGATTGCGTACATATTCTCTATATCACTGAAACACACATACTAACGAAAAAGAGACAACTAACAAAAATTTCATTCAAATTTCAATTGAAAAGATAATCATCAAAATTTGTAAACGTAGAGACCTTTTTTTAAAATTCAATTTAGAGTCAATGTTTACAATGCTGACCAAATTAAAAACAAAACATTGTGTATATGATTTAGCGTTTGACACTTAGTAATAATGATAATTTCAGTTTTCAGATTGACAACAAAACGATAAGGTGGAAAATTGGATGCTCAGCCAGCTAAAATCACACAGTCAGTCAGTCAATTGGTGATTTATTGGTATATGAAAAATCAATGCGTGGATGCACAGCAAACGATAAAGACTGAAAAAAACATACAAAACGGAAGTGGGCTAGAAAAGTGGCGATTTCCAAATAGCCAGAGCAACGACATATAGTGAAATGAACAAAATAACACTACCAAACAATTTTCGCACCAATCAATGTGAACAACCGATGAATAATAGGCAAACAAAGAGTTACATACAAACCATAAAATAATATTAATTAAAACATTGCAGTCGATCGAATATTGTGAGTAATATTTATAATTCAAATTATATTTGGATGTGTCTAAAGTCCGGCTTGTGTATAAAGTTGAATTTGACGGAATAACAAACAAAAAAATAACAAAGTGGCCGATAAGTTCAAAAGCGAAATACGGAAAGCGCCCCAATTTAGTTAGATACTTATTCCGTGTGGTGCTGTTTGGGATTTTTGCATACTGTCATCGACATCAATTTGATTGAGTATTTCGTAAATTTGTGTTCCATTAATCTAATCATCACACACACACATACATCAACATGAATAGGCGTTGTATGTTGATCATCTTGCTACTATGTGTACTCAAAATAAGGTAAATATAAGCTACTAATAACTCGACAACTCGAGTGCTATTCTTTTTTCTTTTTTTGTTGTCACTCGTTTTCTTATGTGTATATTAAATTCACGATCATTGATTTTAAATCGTTATTGATAAGAAACAATATTTATTTATTAACATGAAACGCGATCACACTCATTTCACATCGAACAATTTGCCCACCTGTTCCCAAGCACGGATCAAAGGAAAACAAAAAATGGAGTTTGATTTCACTTGATAACGAGATGACGTTCGTCGTCGATACGACGTAATATATCGCAATTACTTTTGATTATAACAATAAACGATCTCATCGAAAATGCGGTTAGCCTTTGAATGAGGGCGAAATATACGAATTCGGACTTGAAAAAATAATCGAACTATGATTTCATTGTGAGCAGTGGTGTGCAGTTTTCCAAGCGGTTCATACAAAAAAGTTAATAATTGAGCCGAAATCTGTGTGCAAACATATCAATCAAGATTGAAAAAATAGAAAAAAAAAATGTTGTAGTTGAATCATAATGAATCATTCAGTGTGTTTTGTTTCACAAATAATATTATTACGTTGATTTTAATTGCATTTTGGTGCGACTTGATTTATGTTTCGGAAAATATTATGTTAATTACGGGCTTGGTCATTATTAGTGGACGATATGTACGGAATTTATGTTTTTTTTTTCTCTCTCTCTATCTGTCATTGAAGCAACAAAAAAATGTATGAAAGTAAATAGCGCACATTGGCTTTGATTTTTCTTGATTATGTCAATTAGTCCAATTTGTTGTGAACATTGCAATTTGCATATGGCCAGGGTTTAATTTTTCCCATCCGCTCGATAGAGCCTCCATCGATTGAATCGAAAGAGTTTTTCAAAAGAGACTCTTTCAAAAGAATCTTTGCAACAATTTTCAATATTCTGCTACAAATTACGGCTGTAAACTATATTCAAATGATTGGTTTTGATTTATATTTTAATACTATTAAGAAAAAAACTAAAAAAATTGATTTGTTTTAAATTTTATTAAAATAATTGATTTCGTTTCATCCATATTTTGACAATCGTCGTACAATGATTTGTGACATTTCAACATACACTGGAACTTCATGCCATACTTGACATTTATACGATTGTCAAAATGATCGTTTTAATGAAATCAATAATTTCAATAAAATTTAATACAAATAAATTTTTTTAGTTTTTTTTCTTCATAGTATTAAAATATAAATCAAAACCAATCATTTGAATATAGTTTACAGCCGTAATTTATAGCAGAATATTGAAAAATTTCGCAAAGATTCTTTTGAAAGAGTCTCTTTTGAAAAACTCTTTCGATTCAATCTATGGAGGCTCTATCGAGCGGATGGGAAAATTTAAACCTTGCATATGGCAGCGCACAATTATAGCATTTAGACAAGAATGCCGCTTAAATGTGATTTCAATTCAGAATATGTCTCGATTTTATTTAATTAATTCATTTGTGGTTCGATTTTATTATTTGTTGGTATTTCGTAGTCAAAGTGATGATTTGACAGGCGATGAATTGACGGACAATGATTACACCTATGATGATGAGAATGAAAGTAGTAAGGAAACTACGGTGCCAATTGTCACAGAGGTTACAGCATCAATACCGAACACGAGTGAGATATCGGCTGGTTCGATCACAACAATTGAATTGGCAACGCTAACACCAATAGAAGACATCACAACCCTCTCAACGATACCCATTGAAACAACCACACAAGGTACAACAAGAACTTTAGCCCTTTATTTTAATTTTCAATAGTTTTTTCTGCATTTATTTTAACTAAATTGTTCATTTCACTTTCAGAATTAGAAGAATCGAAATGCCCAAAGGGTTGTAAATGTTCGGAAGTTTTCAAATCTGTGGATTGTTCGCATCAAAAATTAGTGCAAATACCAAAAAATCTCCCACACAATACGGTTCAACTTAACTTAAGTCATAACTTATTGACGACGCTTAATGTCAGTGATCTGATCAAATATAGTGAACTACAACAATTAACTCTGAATGACAATCAAATTGAAACAATTGTCAATACTTATGTGAGTGTGCCTTTCACTTGCATATTTTGAATTTATTTACTTTATCACTCAATGTGAGCATTTAATAATCATTTTTGCTTTCTTTCGCAGGAATTTTCTCAGTTACCAAATCTAGAACATATCGATTTATCGTCAAATGTGCTGAAGCCATTGCATGGAACTGAATTTTCAAAGGCTCGAAAATTGACCACGTTATTTCTAACGGGCAATAAAAATGTGATCGCTTCAAATGTGCCAATTGTTCAATACAAATTGAAAACATTGAACTTGGCCAACTGCAGCATTACTCAATTGTCGGATAATATTTTCCAAAATCTATCCACTTTGGTTTCATTGTACTTGGAAAACAATCCACTTGACTCGGTAAGACATATGAGATTGTTTTCTTCTTGTTTGTTGTTGTTAAGTGAATATATAAGAATTGGATTTTATTCACTTCAGGCATTGAATGTAAAAGCATTCAAATATTTGGTTAATTTACGGGTAATGAATCTACCAACACTGTCGCGAGACGTTGTCCCCAATTTATGCAAAGAATTAGGATCAATTGATATAATACACTTGACTCAAGAGACGTATGATATCAGTTGTTTCCTACTAACATCTGGATCCACATTTGATGAGAGCATCATAGTCTATGGCCAACCAACACTTTCATCGTTCGATATTGACAGTAACGGTAGTTACACTCAAATCGGTTGAATAGTATTATCCATTGACTCATAACATGTGTGTATTCAAATAGATTTGTATAAGGATCGTACTACATTGAAGCCGCAACGAAAAAAGACAACCGCACAGAAGCCAGTGATAGCTACAATGACGAAGGAAACAAAAGAATCAGCTGTTGTTGAGCCAGCATCGTCGCAGAAAATCAGCACATTTTCGCAGGAAACTAAAACTGAGAAAGCCATAAATGGCACGGATTCGACGGAGAAAGACGATACGAAACAAGCCAAAGTAGATGTACCACAACATATCATCTACATGCTTCTAATTGGTAAGTCTCGTTTTTCCCAAAAGTTCAAAGTTTATGCTTGCAAACCCTAAACTGAATTTTGAGTTTAACGTTCTTTGATTTTTATTGCAACAGGGCTTATTGCAGTGACATTAGTTGCACTGTTGATCGGTGTGTTTTGTCGACTTGACTGTTGTGGCATTAAAACAAAATGCTGCCGACGACATCACAACCGGGCCGAAACCGAAGATCGAGTACAACCTCATGAGGAAATTCCATTGAACAAAGTTTAAGAAAATTATACAAATCATTTCGATTCCACATTCAACTCCATTTCTTTCTTTCTAAGCGATTTATTGTGTTACGCTTCAACATTCAAGACCTTTTAATGACATATTAATTAGTTAGAACGTAATAGGTCTCTAGGACAAAGTGATGGTTTTGTGTTTGTTTGTTTTTTCTCTCTCTCTCTTTTGAGCAAATACAAATGATAATTGTATTTGTAAGATTAAGTTAATTTATATAGGTATATATATATTTTGAGTAAACTTTCTATACAGCCTTAGCTTGAACCAAATTGTATGCATAAAACTAAGTGAACAATGAGCATTTTATGCTTGATTTAGTTGTAATGATTATTTTTCCTCAAAATTGTATTAAAAATACATTAAATGAGCACAAAAAAGCAACAAATTCGGGATTGAGATGGTCTCGATTGAGCACATTTGAAATAAAGAAATTATTTAAATTTAAAGAAAACACTCTCTCGGTGGGTAGCAACCATGATAAGTAAATTGAATGTGTATATTTTGATTATTATTTTTGTTTTTCACATCGAAAATGGTGGATGAGACGTTTAATAAACGTGATGCTATTCAATAATATCAATCATTGTGTTGTCTAATTGTATTTTTCTGTGTGTTTATAAATGGGATGAGCATTACGGCGTTGCCTTTGGTTCACTTTATATGAATGCCTATTACAAATAATCTGAACACTGAACTGAAATGCTATTTTAGTACTTACCTCCATGACAAGCGACACGGATGTCGGTGTCTCTTTGCAATCATACAGCTTGACAACGTTTTCATGTTGTAATGCGGTCAATTCTTTCAATATTTTTATTTCTTTTGTCAATAATGTCTGTGATTTTGCGATATTCTTCTTTGTGATACTCTTTATAGCGACAATTTTGTTGGGTGGCTGCAATAAAAAATAGCATACATTAGAGAAAAAAAAACAAGGAAATTTCATAATTAATTATTTTCTTTCATTCATGTGTTTTAATTTGTTGCGTCATTTTCAAGCTTAAATCTCAATCAATTTTGAACAGAGTTCAGTTGAAATTCATTCGTGGGCACTTTGGACCAGACCAGGCGGCCTGATTATTAGCGGCACGCGTGTGGCAACGGCATTGAATCATTGCATTAGCAGAAATTGAATTGATTTGGTGACACTCTTACAAAAGCACTCAATTTGTAAGGATAAACTGGTTTTAAAAACGAAAAAAAAATCAAATTATACGATCGAACTAATCGAGCAAAACGAGGGGAAAATGTAAGCACCTTTATAAATTTTCGTCGTTGATTTAATGAGTGTCAATGACATTGCGACGCAAACTCTTTCGCATTTTGCATATATATATATATATATACGGCAACTGTGACGATGGAATGTTTAGTTTCATTAAATGAATATGAAAAAAAATGTGATGAAAGCGTATAAAATGCGCTGTATTCGAAACCCTCACGGACAGACAGAGAGAGGGAGAAAATTGTTTGATATTGAAGTCATTCGAGTTGTTATTTTATTTTATACCTTTCGTTGACGGCCTTTGAAGACAACGGCAAAGGCTCCATGTCCAATTAAATCCCTTGTGTTGTATTCATATTCGCCCACATGCACAATGCTGCTATTTTGATGGGAATCCATGTTTTGTTAGCTGCAACTGGCCGCCCCGACACACGCATACAACACAGCCGAACGTAGCCGTTCTAAATTAAATCGTACTAAAACGTGTTCCGATCCCAAACGTCCAACAAAAATGATTGCTACTTTTTTTTGTGGTGGCTGTTGTTGGTTTTCTTTGTTTATCAAACGAAACTAATCACACACGACATAAGGAAACAAAATCGCACCGTCTCGTCACACAAAACAATACAAAACAGAAAAGAAACACTTTGACACTTTCTCAATTAGAAATGTGAATTGCACATTGATTTATACAAGCAAAATCATTGCTCAAGTTTGTTGATTTGACGATAATATTCGTTTGTGTATGCTATTACGAAAATTGACTCAGTTTTTTCCATTTGTTTTGAAGAGTGTGGCAATGAAAATATTTATATTATTTGCATTCATTTAGACACATTTAGCTACAACTTCACTAATAAATCAAAAGCAAAAAAAAAACACACAGCTTACACGAGTAACTAGACTTGAAATCGTTTTCGACGCATGTGTTTCTGTTTGAAATAGGAAATTTCATCTACACTTGTAATATAAGTGTGATTCTTTTTTAATTTTTTTTTGTTTCAATTTTTTCAGTCAATCGCCATCCGTAATCACCTTTCTACACAAACAAATTAATTTGCAAATTCCTTTGATGGCTCTAGCTCTCGATCAAATCTAAAACGATGAAACACACAAAGTTGCATTCAATTGGTTTTTTTTCGCTTTTCATCAATTTAAGCATAGCAAAAAAAAAAAACAGAAACAACTTTGCAACAGCAGTACAACGCACTCATGCACGGAGTGACATTTCAAGCACACAAGAAAAATAGAAACGTAATTTTCCCACAAATGCAACTTGACTTTTTATTTGTTGGCTTACACATTTTCTTTGTACCCCATTGCAAATGCCAAAACCAACAAAATGCATTCAATTTATGTAGACAATTTTAGAAGAGTATAATTTACATAAGTAAACCCTGATAAAAAAAAGAACCATTCACTGTTTAGATTGATACCAAAAAAATTCATATGTTTTCATTCAGCCAAGAGATGCTTTGACTTTGTATTTTTTTTTTCCTATTCCTTGTTCTCTTTCTCGTTTGCTCTTAAGAGTTTTCAGTAGTAGTCGATGAGCAATACGTGATTACTATTGTTTTGTCGTCATTTTAGAAATATACGTTCCGTGTTATTATTGTACATACACGAAGAATTTTTTTCCCAATATATTCCCATTGTACACTATGGCTAATGCACACGCACACAATCATATACACAGCTCTCAGCTAATATTCAACACCACTTTGCAAAAAATCTGCGTAATACTCGGCCTTATTGACGTCTGACAAAGTCTATTTTTGACAGTTGAATAGTGAGCATGCGTCAAAAGAACGAGAGAGAAACAAAAGATTCGCCAGTGGCGCCATTTTTGAAACATGGCATCTTTTGAAATTCATCGGTTTCTTTCTGTGTGTTTTTCTAAATTTCGAACAAACTTTTTACGAAACATTGTATTTCAATTTGAATTGTTTGATTCTTGCTTATTTTCTGGTATAGTAAGAAATTTTTTATTGTACTCATTATGCTTTAAACAAACACATCAACGAAATAACATTATTTGAACAGAGGGTGGAGACGAAACAATAAGTACCTGCTTGTTGATTTTTCTTCTGAAATTTGTCGTCTTTCAAACTGAATTGATTCGAATTGAATTCATTCATTTGGAAATATGAATCAAACATGTGTTTTGCGATGGCTGAGCATCTCAGCATTTCGTAAGCTACGGATATATCCGAGCATATCGACGACGCATACTGTATAATACAGTGGCGTGTGTTGCTACGTGCAGCCGCCAGAGCGGTGAAACCGAACTGTCAAACTACAACGGAGACCGCGTAGTCGGTTGTCATTCGTTGCGGAACGCGCTTAAAGTATGCATAAGTACATGAGTACATGTTTCAAGCATTCTGGTTTAAAAAATATTTCAATTATTTATAAAAATATACCTAGCGTATTAATATGAAAACCCATTTTTAAAAACATTATTCATATTTTAGAAACGTTTGAAAAAATACCGAAAAAGAATATGAACTTTCTTTTTTTTGCTCGAAAATTCTTTGCTAACATTTTTCTTGTTTTTGATTGACGAAGTGAGGTTAAGTATCTACTGACATGTTCAATGAGTAGAACAAATTTGTGCACTCGGTGGAACAAAGCCATTGTGTGTTTAAGGAGCCACTTTATTCCTTTGGCTCCCGAAACACATTTGAGCTCACTTTGTAGGAAGAGAACGTAAATAATGAGATGGATCATAAAATTGAATTAATTGATTTTAAAAATCATTTGAACATCAGCAAATCTAAAGAAAACTTAGATAAATTTGTCCATGTTGGAAATATTTTTCTGAATTTGATAATGTGGATGAGTCATCTAAATCATTCATTGCATTTAAATAGGAAAGAAAGAAACAAAATATTTTTACACACATATTTATTTTCCACTTGATTGTATCTTTTTTATTCACTCCATGAATAATATACGTTCACGAAAATACGTTGTCTTTTTCAAAAATAGTCGTTCAAATTTAACAAGTCGTAGGTTCAACGAAGGTGCACTTAAGACTGTATGGCGTGTATTTAATTTGTACTTTATTCTGACAGCCCCGTTGTAATTGATGATGACAGTTCGGTTTCACCGCTCTGGCAGCCGCAACGACTCGACCGGAATGTGTATGTTGTTGCTGCGTGCAGCCACATCAACTGAACACACTTCGGTCGAGTCGTTGCGGCTGCACGTAGCAACACACGCCACTGTATTATATAGTATGCGTCATCGATATGCTCAGATATATCCGTAGCTTACGAAATGCTGAGATGCTCAGCCATCGGAAAACACATGTTTGATATGAATTAATTGAGTATAATAACTTCAATTTTTTTGAATCCATTGCATTGACTACCTATGAAAACGGTATGATCGTAGTTGCTTTTACTGCTGGGTCAAGAGCTAATCTATATTTGTCCTGGTAGAATAAAAATCCACTGGGCCAATCTTTTAAACTGTATAGTAGAGTGTTTCCCTGAAATTGAAAAGAGAAAAATGGTATTTTTCAATTTAAAGAACATAAAATTCTGTTTCAAATTATGGCATTAACCCTTTGATGCACAATTTTTTGTTTTTGAATCATTTTGATATATGTTTTGTGCCACGATAAATAGAGAAAGACCTCATACTTAGATTTTTGAAAAATTGCGTATTTGTCGAGAAAATCGGAAAAGAGTTAAAAGTGTTAAATCACTATAAAAGCTTGAAAAAATTAAATTTCATAAAACAAATGATGCAGAAAGTTAAATTGATGTGTTTTGGTCCTACGAGTCCTAATTTGACAATTGAAAAGAATGAACAGACCCACAAGATAAGAGGAGGAAAAATGTGGAATTCTGCTATAATTTCGCATTTTTTTTACAGCAGTACATGAACAGAAAAAACTTTCCATTCAGCCAGCCGATTGTAGCCTGTAAAGTATCAAATGAAAGCTAGTTCATTTCCCTACATTTGTTTCCAAACAAGAATGTAAAAATATTCAGTGGTTTCATAGCTATAGCGTCTGGCGTATCTGGTTACTTTAGGAACCGAAATGTGATAAAGGGTTAATGTAAAGAATCGATTGATATTGACACGTCCCGAAGCAAAAAACACTTTGAAGCAAAAGTTGTCTAATGTCTAAATATTGAATTAGTATTATTGATGTGAACCGAGCCTTATGACATTTGACGTTCATTTCACTGGTTTTCGAAATGTCATAATGTCATAATCGCAGGTTTGCTCATACCGAGAACACATTTGGCGTTGTAAACACCAAGTCAACAAATCAATCGTACATTTCATTACAATAAAAACTACAGCAGTGTGAATTCCAATTCAATGTTTTAATTTTCCTATGGTTTCGCTTATAATTCATATTATTTTCGATACACGTGCGTTTTGTATCAATTTGATCCGGCACATTGTTGAATTCAAGTGACTTGAGTGTGCGTATACTTAATCATTTTAATGTTTTCTTATTGTGAAATTCATTTTTGTTTCATAGCACGTAATATAAGCCATTTATAACGTGAAATATATTTAAACGAGCCTAATAATTATTTAACTTTCAACATTTGAACAGTAATATTACATTTTATGGAAAAAATAATGATTTTCACAATAATTTTGCAGTACATAATTCTGTTGCGTGACGTGGTAAAATTCATTTCAAGCGGTGATACCCAATATGAATTGGTTGCATTGTTCAGAGATGAAGAGAAACAGTTCATCACTTCTCTAAATCACTGCCATTTTATCAATTCGAAGATTTTTGTCACTTTTGTGTGTTGCATCAGTGTGTATACCAAAAAAGGCGATAAATTCTCGTTCTGTTTTCGTTCGAACAGATTAAATTTAAGTTTCAATATTCTTCATTTTTAAACTAAATCGAATGTGTTTTTTTTTCTTTCAGTAGGAAAATGGCGAATCGTTTCAAGCCATCCATTCCAGCGAAGGGAGAAACGAAGGACGAAGAAATTACGACGATCAAATGTGCGCTAAAGACAATCATTCGCCCACAATACCAGCAAGCATTGATGAGCAAAATGACGGATCTGAGTTTGCAAGCCACTTCCATTTGTGTTTTGGGCACATTGCTGTTCTTGTTTGAAGGGCAAAAGGCCTTTGAATATAGGCGTCGAGAACAATAATTTCGCATTGTTTGGTGGAAGTGGAGAAGATAAGATCAAACTGTGCTTTGAACAAGTGCTATGGCACAACAATCAGCCACCAAAACCGAAGTCAAGGTATAAACCAAGCGGAACAAAGCCACGAGGACCACGAGCAGAGCTGCCACGTATCGATCCTGAATTCAAAGCAATTGTCGAAGGTCTTGACGACTATCATCGTATCGATTGGCCCAACAACAAAGATTTCTGCAATGGCCTTAAGCATTTGACCAATCAGTACACAGATAACGTCGTCACCAATTTAACAACGCATGCTAACAAACACATCACCCAGTACTTGAAACTGAAGGTTTTCCAATGGAATTCAGACGTAGGAGATGATGCAGAGAAATTTTTGCCAAGTGACATCGCAAGTGTTGTGAATCTGATCATCAAACAAAAAGACATCAAAGTGCCAATTCGCGATCCAAACAAACTCGAACGGTGTAGCGTGTTGTATGACATGGTGAACGACCTGAATGTGTTTCCAGATATCGATCTGCATGACCTCACGACTAGCAAACAACATTGGTTTAAGGCCATGCCAATGTACCTATCTATGCAGCGCGAGATAGAAGAGTACAATTCGGAGTGGCCACATCAGCGCCGACCCAAACGTAAGAAAAGAAAGCGAAAAAAGACAAAAGGAAAATGGAAACGCAAGCGCAGCCAAATGCTCGACAACCCAGATTTTCGGCCATTCATCCGAAATTTAGTAGTGGTGCCGATGTGTGATTTCCGGCGTACGCACTTCAAAATCGATTGTCCATCCATGCGACAGGTGTTGTCTTCGCAAAAATTATTGCCGAAAGTGGAAATTGAGAATAAAAAAGGAACAACAAGCACAACAATTATTCCAGAAAAGGATTTCAACCGGGACAGAGATTATTGGTGGAATCAGTATTTTTACATGCGAAAAATTCGACGATTCGTGCGTGCCAAAAAGCAGTTTGACTTTTCCATAAACACCGATGGAATCTCTGTGTCTCTCCAGTACTCGGCCAAAAAGAAGACAGTTAACAAAGAAATCGACCAAAAATCTCGCATTATTCAGAAGATTGAGGATGGCACAATCAAAAATTTTTCGGGCGTTGATTCAGGTGTGCGAAGTTGGAATACCACAACAACACACGACATTGAAACTGGCAAAGAAGTAAGTTTTGTATACATTCGAACAAGTTGTGTGTATTTTAATAGAAAATGCTTAAGCGCCAAAACTCAATAACTATACCTTTTTTTCTATTTATTTTTTCAGACCAACTTTGTAATGTCGAGCAAGCAATTCCACTGGCAAACAGGTCAAAAGGTGCGAAATGCCAAAGCAAAGCGATGGACCAAAAATTTCGTCGAAAAGGAGCGCGCAGACAGAGAAAATCGTGAGCTGTATCCAGTGATGCCGTCGCCAAAAGGTTCAATGTGGCTGAACTACATCAAACACCGAGTCAAGATGATGAAGCATGGAATCTGCGCTTACTCGACTGCCAAATACACTCGACTCGCCTTGGACAAACACATCAAGAGCAGTAGTGTTGTCGACGAATGGGTGAATAAGGTGACCGATAAGAAACCGACTCTGTTCTTTTTTGGTGCTGATGGCGAAATACCACCTGATAGCCCAATAAGTATCAAGAAGCACGTGCGCTGCCCAGGGGTTCGTAAGACTTTGAGGTCAATAAAGAAGCGCCGAAATTGTTTCATACAATTGGTGGACGAATGGGGAACATCTCGCAACAGACGCAAGATGTATGCATCGATTCGAAAACCAGAACAAAGCAGCCAGATTCAAGAAATGCCGATGCGTACCCGACGCCAGAACATTGCTGCCAACGAAAATTGTGTCAAAGTTGGGCAAAACGGATCTATCGATTTACCGACAGTTACAACGCGCCATGAACGAAGAAGCATCGGAAGAGGACGAGTGTTTATTCCCAAAAGTAAAATGTTACTACAAAAACTGGCGATTAAACCTCAAATGCTCTGTGATTTGGCATTGTGACGTCGTGGCTGCTAAGAACATTCTACTGAAAGGTAAGACTAATTGACGCACAATTTCGATTGAATGATTTTTTAAGAAGGTTCATTTGTTTAATTGTTCAGGACATTACTGGGACTTCCGATACCAGGGGCGATCAATAGGTATTGGCGCGAAGCTGGTGAAGCAGCCGCTGCTGTTGCCGCTGCTGCTGCCGCCAGAGCAACCGCTGCTGCTGTCGCCATCGTGGATAATGATGTAGAAATGTTCGAGTACGACCAGCAGCCAGCTGATCATGCTGTCTAATCAGCACATTGCAAACAAAAAAAAACAAATGTAACATTAGTTATTAAAGGCTATCCCGATCATGTGGGATAGTTGCGTTGAAGCAAGTTGACTCCCCATCTGGTTGATGTTAACTGCGCAGGAGTACTTTAGTGGGTGTTTTTAGGTAAGCATTATTCGATTTTGCAAAGAGTTTTTTGCTTCGGGACGTGCCAATATCAATCGATTCTTTACATTAATGCCATAATTTGAAACAGAATTTGAATGAAACTACACATTTCATCGACACATTTGCCATACGTACGACCGTTATAAATCATAGCAAATAAGAAACTTCAGCGGTTTTAATAGATTTGCATTCAATTTTATTAATGAATGTATGGTTTTTAATTGTAAGTTATTTATAATTGTATTGTATAATTTATCTTATTCATTCTTTGATTTTCTGGCTTCTTCATTATTTTTTTCTTCTGTTCAGTACATTTGTGGTGTGTTTGTTTGACAATATAATCAATTTAAGATTGTCATTTTAATTTCATAAATTCTGCCTGAATGAGAAAGTCTTGAAATTTCAATGAGTCGTTTATTTTGTTTTTGTAATATAAGTTATCCGCTAAATTTTCGGTATGGATGAGTAATTGATGTAAGTACGAAAGCGATGTTAATTCCACTAAATGTTAAAATATCGGATTTTCCCCTCAATTTCCGTTGAAACAATGCCGAATTCTCTATCAATAGTATTTTATCTAGATTTTCACCGGTATCATAAGCAATTTTCGTTCGCATTTCCTTTCTGTTATCTGATGAATAGTGATATTTTAAGAGCTTCGATGATTCGAAAAATGGTGAACGGAACAAATGTCAAAACTATGGAATGTCGATCATCACATTTTTGTTCAATTTTGTAGGATTCAATTTTTTTTTTGCATCATATACGATATACTTATAACATATTCCGTATGTTTTTTTCCAAAACAAGCAATAATTTTATACATGGAATAAAATTCAAATTGATACCAAGAAATTTTTGTTCGTATCTTCTTTTTTCGTACAAGCGACAATTTTAGTGACGAAATAAAATATTAGTTTAATTTTTAAAAAGAAATACCAAAAATATTGTAAATAACAAAATTAATAAATTAACTTTTCTTTTCCACTTGTTAGATAAAAAATACAATGTAAACATTTTTTCGGACCAATATTTATCGGGAAAAATCCACAGTTAAAATGTCTCAAAATGCATTAAATTGAAGTATATAAATTTGGATTTGTTGAACGCCTTCATTCCATATTGTCAAAAATCATTTTTTGTAGAAATTTGTAAATTGTCAAAATTGGATATTTGAAAAAATGAAAAAAATTGGCAAGTCAAATCCAGCATCAATGGGTAAATTGTCAACTGTATAAAAATGGTCAATGTGATGAGATTCTGTTCGCTGAATATATATGTAGGAATGTTCTGATGAATGGCAATTTTCTCAAACAAGCTTGGAGTTTCAATGGTGGCGGCTACTAAAATATGTAATAAAATTTTCTGTTTTTCTTTAATCTGTGCCTTGTTAGACAACAATTTAACACCAAAGAACAAAAACGACACAAATCAATAAATATTTTTTTTTTGTATATCTAAACGTTATGGAAGTTCTAAGTTTTGACTGGGTAAGTGGTTTTGTCCGTAAAAATGTGGACACTTTTCGTCATTATCATTTTCTTTCCTAATATTGTTTGATTTTGTTTTTCGCCACTGTTCAGTATGACTTCGGGATACTTGTCATTGTTGACACCAATCAATTTGTCTGTTTCCTTCGTTCTGCGTTTTCAATCACATCTTCGTCATTAAAAATGGAAGTGTGGCGATTCGTCGCACGATTCTTCTTTCCTTATGGAATGTCTTATATCCATTCACATTAATTTATACAAATCGTTAATATAATTTATAAAAACTTTATCTACGATTTTTACTAGACTAGCTCATCGATCCCATAATCTCGATCAATTTATCTTTTTTTTTCATTTTCTTTTTTTTCGAATTTGTTTTGTTGAAATAAATATAATTTGGAAATCTGTGTGATGTAATAATATCATGTGACAATTTAGTTTGCATCAAATGAAAAATTGCCATCCGAACTGAATGATTAGGTTGGCTGTTAATTCGTTTACTAAACAAATCTGTTGTTATGTCTTTCTAGAACTTATTTACATAATTTGGAATTATTTCTTCTTCTGATTTGGAATTGGGTTTATATGCGTTTTATGTGTTATTTTTTATCCTTTTTCTTCATAAATATTAGAGTACCGTAGTTGAAAGGTATCGAGAACGTGAAAATCTTTAAGTGCGTAAAAATGTGAATTAATTCATAAAAACTCAGCGCCGGCGGCGGTTTTATTTTTCGTTAGGAATGGATTAATCATTTAAACCGTGCCTTGTGGCTATGACAATTGGTGATTTACTGTTGAATTGGTTTGTGTATCTGGTTGCTTCATATTTGGCTGTTGTGGTTGTGGCGGAATTGGTGGACTCTTGCCGACCGTCTGCAGTGTAGTATGTGCATGTATCATACTGCCCCAATATCCACTGTTCGAATTGCGAGAAGTTTGGAATTTTTTTTGAAATATGGATAACAAGCCTTGAATGATGTACACTTTCCAAAAGCAGCTGGAGAAACAAAAATTTCGTTTGGTGCGTTTCACAATTGCGTAAAAATCACCTAGTTTGCTATGCACCAGCTGACCAGTTCCGTCGGAAATTTGGGAAAATATATCTGAAAATGATAAAAGAATGTACACATTTTTACTGGTCAATTCACTTCAGCGGATTGTATAAAATCTCGAAAAAAAAAGAAACTTACATCAAAGTTTATCGACTAGTGAAGTAGCTTGTCATGCAATTGAAGTGTATGCGGATCATTTATCGGAGAACTCGAATTGGGCGTCGATCGAGGACTAGATGATGTTTGCTGGTTTTTCAACATTTTCATCAAACTCTCCAATTGTCCCATCAATTGTCGCCTTTGCGTAGAAAATTATTTTTGTTAAATTAGGCAAAAAAGATGCGAATTTTATAACAAATTTTAAACAAAGAAAAACTTACCTCGAATCTTGCAATTGTCCCAAATGTCCTTCGAGTTCGCCTTTGCGTTGTCTCAGTGCCCGCAATTCCGTCATTAAAGCTGGACTTTCTTGTGTTAATTGTTCGGCGTCTTGTTGGCGTCGAAGTCGTTGAATTTCTCGCATAATTTCTTTGTTTTTAGCCTCCAATTGGGCGATTAGTTCACGTTGTGCACGTGACGAGTCAGAACCAAGTGAATTTTTATCATTTTTCAATGGATTAATTGTAACATTGGCATTAGCCGCATTTGGTGATCGACTCTCTTGAGCCAATCGAGCTGCGTATCGTGCAATCAGTCGGTGTTCCTCATCGTTGGATGTGCTCGATCTGGGAAGTGATGAACTACCACCAACATTATAGTGATGTAGTACACTGCCGCTTCCCGGGCCTGAGCTATCCAGCGATCGGCCATATGTGCCACGTGAATCTAATGTACTACCTCGATCGAATGGTGGTATAAGCATGCCACCGGATCCATCCGAGAATCCGTTGTGTGATGGCAATGGCGATGGTGGCACAATGTGTGACAGATTCAACGTTTTTTCCGGTTTTTCCGGGAATCTTGGTATTGCTTGCGTTGGCTTCTCGGGGACACATCGAAAGCTCTTGCGCAATGTGTAACCGATTTGTTTGCTTGGTGATTTGTAATTTGTATACTCTTTCACTTCGTGATCATTTTGATGGCCTTGCGAGACACGTCCATGCCAAAAGCAATCCTGACACAATTGGTAGTTGTTACACCGTTGGCAACGATACCGAAAACCACTGAAATTCTCACGATGACACGCCGAACAAATGGTTGGATGAACAATTGATTCGACCGTTGAAAAGCGTTGCAACAATGGTAACCATACCAAACACGATGGTCCTGGCTCCGTGATGAGTGCACTAATAAAATCGTTAACCGACACCTTTGTATCACGTGAAAATAATTCACATTCCAAATTGTCTTTGTAATTGAATGTCGGTGATTCATACACCGCGGCTGGGATTGCTAACACTTCACGTAAAAAATCACCTAGTTTGCTATGCACCAGCTGACCAGTTCCGTCGGAAATTTGGGAAAATATATCTAAAAATGATAAGAGAATGTATACATTTTTACTGGTCAATTCACTTCAACGGACTGCATAAAATCTCAACAAAAAAGAAACTTACATCGAAGCTTATCGACTAACTTCCCCGCACACATGATTGCCAGAGCGACTTTGATCGAAAATACCCGCATTTTACCGGTATTATCATGTGAATAAGCAGCTATAAGCCAGTTCAAAAGAAGGCTAGCTTTGGAATCGACTTGTTGGGCGGTCGTCAATCGCTTGTTCAAATTGTGGTAGAGCGAGGATACCAATGTTTCCAGACGAGCAACGCTCACATCACTATGTGGCTCCATCGTATTCAATCCATTTTCACGGAATGCTTCAATCACATTCCAAATATCCACCAGATGCACTGAAAAATGAACAAAACCAGAAAAAAAAATTAATATCCATTCGTATGCAATTAAGTAGCTGTGGGTGGCATTTACGATTTGTTGATTTTTGAATGTAACGCAATTTGGAGGCCGTGCGGTACGATGCAAACCGAATACCATCAAATGCTTGCAACCTCAAATCCTGCAGTATAGCAATATGTGGTGACTCCAAATCCATGTCGCCGATATCTGCAAATCAAATACAATTTTATTGACAATTTTAAGCCTAAACTATCACGTAAATATCGAGATTTGATTTGAAACTCAACATTCCAACCAGATTTTTCTTTGAGGCGAAAGAGGAGATAAAATATACATCACATGTGTGTGCGATAAAAAAAATTGGTGCGAATTTTGCCCGTCGTCACTGATTTGACAAATTCAGACCACTCATTTTTTCCTTCTTTCTTATGGTTTACACAAAATATTGGTTGGTATCGTCGTTGTAATAGAATTCTAATATTTTTGTTGTCCTCCACACATAAAATGCATATATTCACACAATATACGCACAAAAAACCAATAATAATTGAAAATTTCTTTTCAGTTTGGTGTTTTGCTGTATGTCTTGGACGCAGCGCACATTACGTACTGTTTTTTTTTCCTGTTTTATTTTAACAGATAAATAATCATCCAAGCGAATTGATTATTCCTTCAAATCGTTTTGTGGAAAACTTAATTTTTATGGAATGAGCGTGTTGTTGTTGTTTGTTTGTTTTTCTGTGCACGAAAAAATTCAAAGCGATTTAAACTGAACGAAAAATAATTTCGAGGTAAAAACAAAAACAAACTTGAAAGTCTTTTGAAGTGCAAGTGTGCAATGTTTTATATTTAGGGCCACCAACACACGGGCACACCACTGAAAATGGGCCCATTTTCAATGTATGTGGGAGATGCGCGACTGTCAAATTTGTATGTTTTTTTTCTCTTGGTTCTTCAGATATCGCTATATTGAGCTATACCTTTGCCAAACGTCAAACCAATTTCAGTTTGAGTAAAATATTCAATATGCGACATAAGCTATGCTTTCAACTTACTTGGGACATTTCTTTCCATTTTCATTTTAAAATGTAAAGTGCATTGGATTCTGTTAATGAGCATCGGTGTTCGAAAATATTAAATCAAAAATAAAATGTTTCAATCGGGTTTTAGTATGAAGTTTGCTATTAAGCCCCCTTTACATTTCAACTCGATGGATAGCGTTCTATTGTTCGGGAGATGGCACCACATGCCACGAATGGAGATGGCAAAAGCTTTATTTTCAATTCAAAACTTCATTCAACAAATTCAAATAAATGGAAATTTGGCGCGTAAAATTTACCTTCTTCGATACAAGAAATGAATGTCAATAATAAGCAAAATTCCACAAAAAAATGATTTCATTTCTAAATTGAAGCTTATTTATTTGGTCTCATTCATTTCTATGTTACAGCATTCTTAAACTTTATCTAAAATTGTTGTGGCTAAAATTAAAGTAAAAATTATGATGGTAAAATGTGATGCGGCCAAACGGCTGCTTCCGGAATGGGTTCTAAATCGATGCAAGCCAGAATCAAGTTGTGGTTCTTTCCATATGCTTCGATTGTAGTTGCTATAATACCAATTCATGTCACCCTTGTATTGTGTCGCCTGATCTTCAAGATCATTTGAATTGGGCGTTTTGTTTGACTGACTGTTTGGTGTTGTATTTTCTTTGATGCTATTATCTTGTGATGTTGTTCGTAGGTATTCTTCAGCGGTGGGCAATTTATGTGCAATCGGTTGTTTTGTGGTCGTTATTGTTGTTTTAGGAGTGGTAGTAGTAGTAGTGGTCGTGATGGTGGTGGTGGTAGTTGTAGTTGTACTTGGGCTTGAGGTTGTGATCGGTTTGCTAGTTGTCCATTGCGTTGGAATTGATGTTGGTGCAAAGCTTGAAGTGGGTATCGTATTATTAAATACTTTCGTAATGACCGATCTACCCGGAGGTGTACGGTATATGCCTTGCTGTGCTCCAGGTGCAACTAGAGCTGATAGTGCACTACCGGGACCAATACCATTTCCTCCATTTGTTCCATTCGTTGGAATTCGATTCTTTGATAAATTGATTACATCACTCGAATTCGGCATGAATGTGGGGAAAAATTGTGTTGTTGCAACAATCACATCCGGGTTTTGTTGAGTTGATGGGGGCAGTGCAGGATGTTTCGGTGCTTTGCTAGTTATCTTCTGGATATTCCGTTTAGCTTGTTCGGTGTCGAGTCCGTTACGATCGATATCAGGTAGAATTTCATGTGTATTTAATTCGGTAACCGTTCGTCGTGTCGTTTTCGACGTTACTATTGTTGATGTGGCTGGTGCAACAGTCGAACGAATCAAAGAAATTCCGTTTGAACTTTTCGTTGGCGCTATAATTTCACCCTTTTTCAACGATGAAACATTGAAACGCGACTGAGGAGCATTCTGAATCGATTGATTTGGATCAGCACTCACAGTCGGCACCAGCACTGGGTATTTATTATCGGGCACATAATCCAAATTGTCATCAAATTCCAAATTAACATTTGGCTTGAGCTCAGTGCTCACAGTCTCTTGAACATCACCCGTGTCTTCTTCCGTTTCCGTGTCATTTGATGAAAATGGATTTTGAATCGGTGTGAATCCTTTGCGACCGTTCGGTAAGATTGGAACAAAACCACCCTTTTCTATTCGTGGGTCAGAATACACATTCGTGTGGTATGCATTTGGTGGTGGTGGTGGCAATGCTCCATTTGGTAGTGGCAAAAATGCACCGTCCGGTGGTGGAAATGGGCCATTTGGAGGAGGAGGAGGATGAATATTTGTTGGCTCTTTATCACCTTTAAGCGTTGCCGGCGTTGGCTTTTGTGGTTGCAACGACGACGATTGAGGTGGCTGCGGTAAATGTATATTGTTTGAAAACTGGAAACTGTCAATAATTTCACCTGCCCGTGGTCGATAGTTTCTCAAACTGTTTAAACGCGATTTTCCATTCGCATCAACGTCAGCACGTGAAGTAGATTTTCGTGCAGTATTCCCGCCACTCCAAAGATTACTTATGCTAGGCAGTGGCATACCAAAGAATGTAAATGACGATCCTCCATGGTTTTTATCGTGCAATTGTTGTAGTTTATGTTGTTCATAATTCAGAACCGTATCATTTCGAATGACAGTCATGTTTCGACTGAATGGTGACTGATTTTGATTCGATTGATGCATATTATCGCTTTGCTCAGTTGCCGAATCGTTTAGCGGATAATCGATGAATTGTTCATAAAAATATTCACTTTCGATTGGTGATGCGGGAATATGTTCGGTTTCACTGTACGGATCAGTATCACATTCGTCCAAGCCGAGCTGACGCTTAAAAATATCACCATGCTCATTTGTTAGCAGCACTTGATTCATTCGATTATCATTCGACGCATCACAGTCACTCTTCGAAACGCGCATATCGGTCAGGAGATTTCCATCTCTACACTTTGGTCCCGGATGCGAATTAGTTTCTTGATACCATGCTCGCAACCACAAAACATTGCAACTGCATTCCAATGGATTTCCTAGTGAAAGATGAAGAGGGGAAAACGTAAAAAAATATCAAATCCGAACTTTTTGTTGTGTTCTAAAGCAATTTAAATGGAAATTTTTCATTGGAAACGGAAAAGTTTAAGAAGTGATTATACTCAGACAGAATTTAGCGGAACAATGATTCCGATTTATCGGAATTACTACTGTGTCCAAAAAGTAAGGTGACATTGCATTTAAAATTTAGCGCGCTGGGGAATTTGAAAAAATCCTTTTATTTTTAGGTTGGTAGGACTGTCTTTGACATCCCTGCCAAATTACACGTCAAAATATTCATTAGTGTTTGAGATACGCTTCGTTTTGTGGACTGCTAAAAGTGAATTTCTCGTTTTTTGCGATGTCGAAATTTGTTGATCAAAGAATTTGCATTAAATTTTGTTTGCGGAATCAATTTTCTGCTGCGGATTCGTTGAGGATGGTGCAGAAAGCCTTTGGTGATGAGGCTATGTCGAAAAAAAATGTTTACAAGTGGTATAGTGAGTTCCAAGCAGGCCGTGAATGTGTCGAAGACGAAGAGCGTGCTGGGCGACCATCAACCTCAACCGACGAAGCTCACGTCCAAAAAATTAAAGATTTGGTGTTGGAAAACCGTCGATTAACGATTAGAGACCTTGCTGATGATATTGGCATATCGAAAGGCTCAGTCAATACCATTTTGAAGGATGTTTTGGGCCTCAAACGCGTCAAATCTCGACTGGTACCGAAATCATTGAATTTTTTGGAAAAAGGGTGTCGAGTTGACGTGTGTGAAACAATGCTTTCTGACTACATTGACAAGACGAAATGCATGATCACTGGAGACGAGACTTGGATCTATGCTTACGACCCGGAAACAACCGACCAATCGAGCGAATATCGTGCCAAAGGTGAGCCGAGACCAAAAAAACCGCGCCAAAGTCGCTCAAAAATCAAGGTCATGTTGACTGTTTTCTTCGATTATCGGGGTGTTGTGCATTATGAGTTCCTTCCCCCGGGTCAAACAGTCAACAAGGAATATTATTTGAGTGTTATGCGTCGTTTGCGTAACGCTATCCGCCAAAAGAGGCCGGAATTGTGGAAAGAAAACTCTTGGTTTTTGCACCATGATAATGCATCGTCTCACAATGCGATCATTCTTCGTGAACATTTCGCCAAAAACTCGACTCATATCGTTCCACAACCACCGTATTCACCTGATTTGGCACCGTGCGACTTCTGGCTGTTCAACAAGCTCAAAAGACCGCTCCGGGGACACCGTTTTGAGACGATAGAGCAGATTGAAGCCGCAGCGAAGACGGAGCTGAGGGCCATCCCTGAAGTCGACTTTTTCAACTGTTTCGAAGATTGGAAAATCCGTTGGCATAAGTGCATTGTATCGGGAGGGGATTACTTTGAAGGCGATGAAATTGATTTGGAAGAATAAATAAAGAATTTTCAAAATAAATGCAATGTCACCTTACTTTTTGGACACAGTAGTAAAACCAATCGAATGATAAATCGGAACAAATGTTCTGAGATTCCGATTTATCGGTATTCTTTAATGTAAAATAGTTATTAAAAATACAATTTCAAATTATCGCGTCTATCATTGATGTTCGACATTCGTCGATACAATTGACAGCGTGCAAAAATGGAAACTACTGTATTCTCTTTCTATCGTATTCATAACTCATGCGGTAGCATATTATTTGCATTCTTTCTTTTCGCCTATTCTTCGTGTGATGTGCTGCTGACTTACTGTGTACTGCTTTGTTTGTATGTATATTACTCGATCTCTTTCTCTCTTCGTAATACAGGCCGATCCTGCGGTGTGCGTGTAGTAGCATCTCTCTTTTCAATACTATTGCATGCACATCGCAAGAACGGAGTGTGCTGGGAGAGAGAAAGAGATCGAGTAGTTTCCATTTTTGCACGCTGTCAATTGTATCGACGAATGTCGAACATCAATGATAGATGCGATAATTTGAAATTGTATTTTTAATAACTATTTTACATTAAAGAATACCGATAAATCGGAATCTCGGAACATTTGTTCCGATTTATCATTCCGTTTGGTTTTAATTCCGATAAATCGGAATCATTGTTCCGCTAAATTCTGTCTGAGTACGCACCATCCAAATCTAAAACCGCTAAATTGCCTCGCAAGTGCCGAAATGTTGGCTCAGTGACGGATATCATTCGATTGTTTCGCATAGTTAGTACTTTCAGTCGGGGCATTGATGAAAATGGTTCGCCTTGGACTTTGCAGATGTGATTGTCGTCCATTTTCAGTTCCACCAGCCAGTCCAAGTTTCGTAGTGAATTCGTTGCAATGCGACGCACTTTATTGCCCGACAGATCTAAAACCTCCAAATCTCGAACGCTAGTCAAGCCCATGTGTTCCATATTATCAAAATTATTGTAGGACAAATTCAAATACACAATCGAGTTTGTATGATAAAAACTCTTTGGGGATATATAGCGGAGAAAATTGTTCTGCAAATGTAGGGCCTACGTATGAGAAATGTCAATATTAATGAAAATTAGAAATCAGCTGGGAAAATAGAAGCAAAAATAAGGAAAAAAAATCCTCTCCTGAACATCACAAGTCTTTCAAACTCACCTGCAAATTAGGTAAATCTTCAAAAGACCGTTCCCCTAGCTCAGCCAGCTGATTATCAGCCAGTACAAGCTCTTGTAGTTCGGGTAAATTTTTCATCGATCCCGAATCAATGATTTTCAATTCATTACTAGACAAATCCAAGTATTCCAATTTCGGTAAATCGGTGAATGTGTTTTTCGGCAGCTCCATCAGTTTGTTGTCTGACGCTTTGAGTATTTCAATCTGACGCCATGCGGTGATTATTTCGGACGGAAGCATCGTGAGTCGATTGAAACTGATATCAACATCACGAAGTTCAGTTAAAGTGGCCAAACTCTGTGGCAATTGTTTGAGAGCATTGTGAGACAAATCCAGTGAATGTAAATGCCTGCTATTTGTAAAGGTTTGCGGTGCAATCTCCATGATATTATTCCGTGATGCATCGAATTTTTCGAGTTGTTCATTCTCTGAGATGCATTCGACAAGGATCTCCAGTCGATTTCCTTGCACATTAAGTTCTCGCATATCTTTCAGTGGTGAAAATCCGCGCTCATGCATCGCCACCAATCCATTTTCCTGTAAATTAAGTGTTTCCAAACGGGCTAGCCCAGCGAAGCTTTGTTCATCGATTGTACGTAGCCGATTTTGAGCGAGACTCAAACTTCTTAGCTGATACAATGTGCTAAAGGCATTTTTCGGGATTTTATTCAGTAAATTGACTCCCATATTCAGCATGCGCAAATTTGGTAAATCCAAGAGTTTTGTCGATGTGCTGGGCAACATTGTTATTTTATTACCTTCGACATTAACGCGTTCGACAATTCGTGGCAGTCCCGGTATAAATTCTTTCAGTTCATTGTAGCTGGCATCGATTTCGAATAGGCGATTCAGGAAACGAAGTGTCGCTGGATGCAATTCCACCAAACTGTTCATGGAAATGTTAATGGTTTCGAGGTATGCATTATTCGTAAAACTGGCCGGATCGATTTCAGACAGTTTGTTATTGCTTAAATCGAGTCGACGAAGTGACGGTAAACCAATGAGTAATGTGTCATTCAGTACGGAAATATTATTTTCCGATAGATCCAGTCCTTTTAGCCCAGGTAAATTCCAAAATGGTAACGGTGTATTCTCGGTTAGACTATTGTTTTTCAAACGAAGCTCCCGCAATCCGGGCATGGCCATAAATGCGTCTCGTTCGATGCGACTGATGTAATTGTGATCCAAGCAAAGTTGTTCCAGTGACCCATGACCTCTTAACGATCCAAATGGAACAGTTTCCAATTTATTGTAACTCAAATCCAAGAATTTCAACATCGGTAACGCATCCAAAAGTGATTTCACTTCTTCAATATTCGAGATTTCATTGTATTGCAGGTGTAAATATTCAACACCACTGCCAGATGTTTGTAGAAATGATTCTGGATGAACGCGCCGCAAAAAGTTATTCTCCAAGTGCAATAGCTTTAGTCGTGGCATTTTATGAAACGCACCATGATGAATCTCAGCTATTGAGTTGTCATTTAAATACAACTCTTTCAAATATTCCAAATCCACGAAAGTACCTTCCGATAATGTTGTGATAAAGTTACGATCCAGTTTCAGCACCTAAATTAAAGATGGAAAATATGTGATTTTCACTTGTATTCTTTTTTATTTTACAATACAATAGGTTTTGTAATCCTAATGATGATATACATATATTTTTGACTTTATTCATATTTTTTATGATTCCGTAGAAATAACGAAATATAATCATAACTATGTAGATAATTCCTATATATTTTCTAAACCTTTACCTCGAGTTTGGGTAAATCTTTAATGGCCCGGCCAATCATTCCGGCATCGGATATTTCGTTGTGACTGAGGTCGATCGAATTAAGTGTTGGCAGATTGGAGAATGCTCGCAAATGAACCCAACTGATACCGTTGCCATTCACATTCAAAGTATGCAATAAATCCAAATTTTGGAATACACCCACCTCGAGCCGGTTCAATTTTGGACTGCTGCTGATGTAAACATTCTCCAATGAATGCAAATCAACAAATCCGTACGGTGGCATTTCCATCAATTCACTTCCCTCAATTTTAATGTACCGTAAATTGAATAGCCCCATAAAAGATGGTGCTCGTTTCAAATGATTACTTTGTATGGTGACAGCTTGCAATTTTTCACACTCAACCAAACTGTCAAATGGTAAACTACGTAGTGTTCGTTCGACAATGAATATTTCCACCAAGCTTGATTCCAAATCATTAAGCCAACCGGTGGCCAAACGTTCGACACCATTGTTGCGTAACATTAATCGAACTATGCGTAACGGTGAGAAAAATCGGCTTGGCAACGACGGCAACTGATTATTTTCCAAAATCAATTCATCGATTGGACGATCGATAAATTTTGCGGCTGATTTGATGCCATTTAAAACACGAGGTAAGTCGCTGTGTGAACACCTAGAAAAACACACGATTGAGTGGCAAAAAGTTACATGAATTGAATAAAAAAAAAGAAATTTTGCTTTTTCTACTAAATTTAATTCGACAAAATAGTACCATAATTGAATTTCGTTGGACTTTTGCGCACAGCGGCATGGTAAAATAAGCTTCTGAGGAGGACATAGCGTTTGTTCGTCGCCAGCCACACGCAAATCAACACAAAAAATGCATATCACCGAGATGAGCACTGTTATCAATTTCAATGTGCAATCCATTTCGTTTTCACTCTAAGCTTTGAAGCTGCTTTGTTGTATTCAATTCAAGTCGATGGATCGCATCCAGAACACATTTTAGCCGCATTCAAATGTTGGCCCATTCGCTGGGTGTTTTGGAGTGAGTCTTAATACCTGTGGTAGCACGAAAATATTTTAAAAAGTTATATAATGAAAATCACGAAATGACAGTACTACATCACTAACTAAAGGGAAATATTAAATTTAAACAATATCATTGATGTGGTTGAGGTGGACCCAAATACTCTGCCACAATAGATATTCCATTTCACAATATATTTGCACCATTTCATTGAGCCGCGAAAATAAAATCGGTAGAAACCAAAAAGCAAGACGAGTCACAGCCCCATAAGCATAAAAATAACCATAGCATTGTCAAATACTGAAGTGGTAATTAAATAACCGCATTGTTTTTTATTACTGCCACAAACTCGTCTGAAAAATGGCAATGTGTTTGGCTCAAAGCACCATTGGTCCAATACACGCAACGAAACATCGAAGCGATCGAAAATCGAAAACAATAGAATATATGGTATGTTTTGTGCCGTTGAACGTTTCACCTGAAGACGTCAAAGCACAAGGTGAAATCAATAAATAGCTACTTAAATACGAAGAAGAAGAAGAAGAAGAAGAAGAATCCATGCAAAATACTTCCTCTGCGATCTCGAGGTAATTGCAGTGTTTCTCTTTCTTCAAAGCGTACGCCATGTGCTCACTCGCACACATATTCTGATTGTGGATTGTATGTTTCTGTGTGCAAAAACGGTCCATTTTAATCTTCTATCTGCATTTAGCCTAAATCTTCGCCATTAAATACATTTCGATCGAATCATTCTCTTTGGTGTTTCGCTTTGTTTCGTTTCTTTTGGCTTAATGCAGCCGCTCGTGAACATTCTTCATTTTGAGTAATGTACTACACTTGATTTGAGCAGTTGTGTTTTTCTGTTGTTCGCCATGCCTATTTTGCGTTACGCTGTATTGATTCTGTGTTCTACAAAATTTAAAGGTAAAAAAAAAACAAAACGAGAAGAACACATATCGCTTGAACTCACACTAAAGCTGGAATTTGTGTAAAAACGAAATGTACTACAAATGAATGGCAAACCCATCTCACCGAAGCAGCAGTGCATCCAAAGTAAATTGATGCCGTTATTAATTCATTGTAATTCATTGCAGCATTTACTGGTAAATTTAATGGCATTTAGTCGTATTGCCTAATTGATATGCCATTACATTACATTATAAACTCTCAAGAACAATTAGGAAACGAAAAAACATTCTGACCGACAAAATGGCTTACATACTGAACAGTTTCTATTTTTAGACATTTCTCTCGCGTGTCTTCTTGTAAACCGAAAAAATTGTCGATGCTGAAATATTCTAATTTTGCTTCTTCTCTTCCAAAAAAAAAACAAAGCGGATACATCAACTGATTAAGGATCTGTCATCGATATGTAATAAGTGGATCAACTCTGAACGAATGGCTTAACATAGAAATAGTTTTCTGTGCGCGCAGAAACACAGTTAAGCAACGTTTACTTCGGCAGAAGTCACGTATAATCTATTTCTCCATCTCTTCATTCTGTGTATGAGTGGAGGAGAAAAAACGCTGCTTTAATGGAAAAAGCAACGACGCAATTGACATACTTGGATAAATAGCAAAGATAAATGCGATACAAAATATATAAAATTGCAATAGATTTTATGATTTGATAGTCACTTTAAACACCATTAACGGAAACACAGAGCGAATAACTCAAGTGCGCAACAAGTGCTTCGACTTGCGCGCGCACCCACACATACAAACACATAGATTCGTAAAGCGAAAAGAACGATACCATGATTTATGAAGCTGAGCAAAATCTCAGCTAACGTTTTTTTTCGGTATGCTAATTACAGAGTCTATTGAACTCCTTGCAGATGTCATTGTTTGAGCCACGATTCAATCGTTATCATTGCATCCAACCGTAATTCAGATGCTTCTTTGTTCCCGATTCTCGTTAGCTTCTAGAATAAAAGATTTTCGAAGCATTATTACTCATTTCACTTATTCATATTTCATTCTTTCTTTCTGCCTGCTGTACTCGATAATATTTCATGTATAAGCGCATTTTTTTTCTCCCAAAGAATCATCCAGCCATATTTCACATTCAGCTTTCTGTCACAGTGTTGATTTTTGAAATGCTTGTTTGAAATCGCATTGGCCGTGAGTAAAGAAGCAACTGTAGCGATTCTTCTCTTTTCCAGCTTATTGATTCTGAGTCAAAGTCAAGACCTAGTTTCTCGAGAATACACACACAAAAGTAAATTGTCAAAAGTAGTTGAACGTCATCGCAGGTCAGGATAACCTATACATTTGAATGATGCTGACATATACAAATACGATGAAATTTATCACAAAAGTAGGTGACACCTATAATAAAACCAACTAACAAAAAAAACTAACTATAAATGTATAATTTATCTCGACTTGTGATGACGTTTAACTACTTGCTCTTGTGTTTGTAGTGGCTTATTATTAGTGTGTGATGAGTGCTTTTTCTACAGAATCAAAAACAAAATATAAACGATTCTCCGTACTACAGCATCAAATTGTGGAATATGTTGCTTCGAGCAATCAATGTGTCAACGAGATGATCTCGTCGGGATCCCACTCAAAATATTGCTTCTAATCAAATATTACAGAAATCCGATATACTAAAATCGATAAAACTCTTTTTGATTTTTGATATATGGTTGACCCTAGGGGCTTCATTCGAATTTAAAAACAGTGAATTTTTGTGAATGCTTTTGAATATTATAGATATTTTCTCATAGAATTTTCGAAAATATTTTGAATATACGTGAATAAATTTAGATAAGAAAAAATCCAAGATGGCGGCTGGTGAGAACGGCTGAACTGTCAAAATAAGAAACACCGAATATCTGGGAATATGAGTGGATATGAGTGGATATTCTCTAGATAATAGTGAATATCTCCTAAAACACACCGAAATTAATGACAAGTTTTAAGTGAAATGTAATTGGCCTTAGGGCAGCATGTTGATGGATCATTGCACGCGAACTCTTGTCCGCAGATCCATCAGCCGAATACGATAAACAATAAATAAATGAATAAATAATGAATTTTTTCGATAAAAAAATGATAGTTCCCCCTAGGGTTGAAATTGAAAAATTGTCTCTTTGATTATATTTGTAAAATTTCATTACCGGATAAAAATCATTTCCATTTCATCATGAGCTAATTAGATCAAAAAATCGTTGTAATGTCATATGCAGGAAATATTTTTTCAGGTCAGGAAGTAGTTAGTAACTACTAGTTACATATTGAATGATATACAAATGTGCATGTGCACCGTAACGGATATTTTATTAATACAAGTACAAATGTAATAAGAGAACATTTGCGCCATCGAACACATTGTACGACATAACACACACAAATATAAGAAATAATGATTTTTTTTTTGGTTGAAATGTGTTGATTTTTTGTTTGTTTTCGACTGGAAGTTATTGTGTACTAATTGAGTCTTGCAATGAAAGTAAAAAGCGATTTCGACATTTGACATAAATTAATAATGATTTAATGATTCGAACGCCTTCATACTTCACACAAGGAACACATGATTATGAAATGTTTTGTCTTTGTCTTTGTTTTCAATTTTTTTCCAGTTGAAGAGAGACCACATTTTCGGATGTGGGGGTCGAATACAAACACAGAAAATGGCATCGAAAAACCATCATACACAAAGAGAAAGACAGAGAGAGAGTGAGAGAGAGAGAGAGAGAGAGGCATCAATGCGCGGAGTGATGCTCAAGAAATACAATTTTACGCTCTTTCTATCCAAACGTATCAGAGGAATCGAATTCCTCACATTTGAATTGCAGATGTATGTTTGAGAGCAGCATGAAGCAACCGAAAGAAAAAGACATAGATCCAACACCGACTCAACGAAACTCATTTCATTCCGTTTTCTAGTTATTTTTCCCTATTATTTGCCATTTGCCAACAGAAAAACAACAATTGTTTGGTGCACGAAAACAATTTTACTTTTACATCATGCACATTATGTGTTGTGCTTTGGTGAGTTTTCCACCTTCAAAATTGGTCCCACTATATTTTCCATATGTGCGGCTCGATGTGCAGAGTTACTCTGCTTTAACCGCACAAACAAAGATTAGCTAAAAGCAAAAAGTAGCTAATAACAGCAACAATAACGATTCGCTCAGCGTACGAATGAAAACAACAAATGACACATTTGTGCGTATGGACGTGTGTTTGCTGTTCGCCTCGTTAAATTGATGTAAATATTTTGTATATCAATTTGCAAATGTTTTGTTGAATGCAAAAATGTAAATGCTCGACTTGTTGCACGGATATCAAATCGATGTGGTGCGATGTACGGTTCGTACGTCGACTGCATCAAAAGTAGGCGCCCTTCATCCATAGAACACAGTCCAAGAAACATGACTGAGAGAGCGAGAGAGCCGGGGAAAAAATGGAAAGTTTATGCTTTGCATAACTTCGAGCAACCAGTGGCGGTTTGCATCTTTCTTCTGATCGTTATCGTCATAGACACACATGTATTGCATGCCAAAAAAATTCCCTATAAATATACCAGTTGAAAATCTGTGAGTTGTGTCGCGTTTTCCATGTGTCGTTTGATTTTTCTTCTCTCTCTCTCCCCGCACTCAACAAAGTATGCGGTAATAGTGTATCGCATTGTGTGCATCACGCATGAATGTCCGTATATAATGTGTAGACGATTTTTTGAATGACGCCGACAATACGACCATGTCTTTTGGTGCGATGCGATGGCGTTTGCTTCTACCATTTAATTTCTTTATTGTATTACATGTAACACATTGTCGATTATGTAGCTTTTTATTTTGGCAGGCGAAAATTTTCAACGTGGAAAGTATCAAGTTAATTTAATAAAAGTCACGATTGAGTAACATTTTAACGGCCGAAATCCACATTGTGAGCGGTGGGTGATCTCATCTAAGATTTCGATTAACGGATACGGGGCTTCTTTTCGGGCTTTTGTGCGTATTCGCTTGTCTTGCACAGTTTGCGGTTATGGTCAATGGAATTTCGATGAGATGATGATACCAGACATTCCGTTCCGCTACATATCGAGCTCGGCTCTTGTATGCGCAGTCAGCTATTTATCGCAAGAATGGAATTTTTTTTGTTTTCTTTACTGTCATTTCTCAACAAGTCTTATTTATGGGGATTTTTGTTTATTTTTTGTTGTTTGTAAAAAAATCTGCCTATCTTTTTGCATTGCCTCTGCACATTTTGTATGGACATAAACTATGTACAGTGACAATGCGTCGATATAGGCAGACTCGTTGAGAAATAACGCTAAATAAACAAAACAAAGCAAAAATCTCATTCTTGCGATAAATAGCTGGCTGCGCATACAAGAGCCGAGCTCGATATGTAGCAAAACGGAATGTCTGGATGAAAATTTATTGCCCAAAGGTATAATATATATGCAAAAACGTAATAAAATTTGAATTAGTATGCATTTAAATTGGAACGCTTCGCTGCACAAATACGAATCGCTTGTCCAGCATTTCGTTTTCATTTTGTGGAAAAAGGAAGCCATTTATTTTAATTCGAAAATGGAATTTGATCTTCAAGAAAAACCATGAATTTTCATTGATATTCATTTTGCTAACTGAACTCGCGTCATTGCAATGAAATTGCAATCAACAAGCAGAAAATCATAGAGACTTTCCATTTACATACACCATGTGAATAGACGGCGTTTGAAGCCGTGTGCCTTGTACATTGTGCGTAACACACAAGGTGAAAACAATTTATGCGCCTTTGATACGAACTACAATATACACATGGATGGTCTTGTGCAGTTTTGGTGCAGCCAGTCAGTTTCTGTCGAAATTGTAGTTATCTTACGCGCCAAATCAATTCGCGAATGTCGAATTTCGCAAAATCACTTCATAACGGAACCAATTTAAAACACCAGGTCAAATTATATGATAAGACTGAATATGAATTGAATAGACCTTCAAAATACTTTCCTTTTTGTTACCACTTGAAAGTGAATTCACCAAAAGTGATACGATGATAAATGGAATGATCGCCAGCGAATATTTAATTGGTGAATGTTTTGGTTTGTTTTGATCGCAAGAACGTTCGTTTTTTCTCACTTTTACTTCATTTCACTTCACCTGTTGTATATGATCTTTATTTCATATGGGTCTAAACTAGTATAGATCGTCTTACATGTAATTCTACATAAACACACATTTAAGTACATGAACAAATCAAACAATGAATTTCACTTTTTTTCACATTTCAATATGTCACCCGAAAAATCTCCCGGTTTTCTCAATGGTAATTGTTTTGAATAGCAACAAATAATCGTAGACGCCAACGATCACGATGAGACTGTTGAAATTGGTAGAAATTGTCGGTTCACAAATTGAAATAAAAATCTGCCTGACGCACATTAGATTCGCTGAATATATGAATGGGCGCACACGCGTTCGCTGTTTGCTCATATACAAAAGATTTGGATGATATCGTTTCACGATTAAATCCAAAAAAATAAAAATGAAATTACACACACGGAATTTCGAATTTGTGCACGATTCGAATTCACATAACACATCAACAATAACAACATGTTTTTTCAAACAAATGTAGCCGATTGATGTCCATCTTGATTCACCTATGTGAATTACATGTGTTTGTCGTAGTAAAGAAACATTTCTTTCACATTTCCTTTTTCATTGTTCGTTTTGTTTATGCTTTTCTTTGAAGTGTCTCTTCGGTGACGTTCTTCATTTTCTTTTTGGACACACTCAAATGCCGGGCAATTATTTCATATTTTATTTTATTTCGATTTGATTCAATTGAAAGCATAAAAAATGCACTATTTTCTATGTGTTCTTCTTTTTCTGATTCTTGTTATTCGCTCAACAGTTTCGATTTTTTTTTCTTCTGCCAGCTCAAGAGATCTACAATGTAACAGGTCTACTCTTTAAAACCGCGTCTCAATGACTAAAAATCTACGCACAACATTTTGATCGTTATACCCGGTGTATGAGCGCAAAAAAAACTAGCAAAGAAAAATACCTTTCAAATATAAAAAAAGAGCGAACCAGAAAATGGAAATGGCAAAGAAACAGAAATGAACACACATGAAGTCAGCCAGCCAGCGAACGAAAAACGAAAAAAGAAAATTTTCAGCTCCAAACGTTTATTATATGGTTTGGTAATTTTGTAAATATACAACAAACACACACAAGCACAAACGATTCTCTTGCACTCTTGAAAACTCTTTCGGGTTGATGGGCTTGGTTTTTGTGCACATTAGTGTGACTGCGCTATTACATCTTTGTTCATTTCAACTGTTTTCGGTGTTACTTTTTTTTCTTCCTCTCTACAGCATTTACGTGCATTTTTGTTGTTGCTGTCTTGGGCAACGAGCCCGTTGATTGCAATAGACGTCGCGGCATGATTCGATGCCGTTGGAGTGGTCAGTTTCGTATTTTAAATTATTGTTCTAAATTCCACATCCAACTCCCTTCCAAATACACGATGTACTTTGACTTACGTACAATTTTTTCAATCAAAATTAAAACACGTTTAAGAAAAATTGAAATTAAACCACGAATTTTATTTTCTTCTATTACATTGCTATCAATCAACGACTGCTAGTGTCGAACGTAAATGCACGTAAATGCTGCATAATATTAAACGCACCCATTAATTTTTCATTGTTTTCCCATTAAGAATGGATGCGTTTAGTATTATGTGACTTGACACTAGCAGGACACTAGCAGTCGTAGCTATCAATGCATTTTACGAAAAGAAATTGTTAGTGCTATTCGGCGACCACTTTTATTTTGTCGCTTACATTTCGTTTGTTTTTGATTTTTTCCCCTTCAGCCATCATGCAACTTGGCATGAGTTGATCATTGTGTTAAGTGATGTGCAACGCATATATGTTGCCTGCACAGAATACACATTGTTTCAGTTGTTTATAACTTGTCTTTATTATATTTGCCTTTTTTCCACTTGCTTCTTTTCCCCAGTCAGTATCGCACTTAAATGCATCCGCAAATCCACATAATTAACCGAATGCATTCGGTACTTCATACACTTCCCATTTGAAATTTATCATTCAATTGCAATTGTATTTTTGTCTTATTAATTGAATTTATCTTGAGAATGGGAAAAACATTGAACATATCAATTACACTCTAGAAAATCTTTGTTTTTTTAAAAGTTACATTTAATTTGCTCAAAATCAGAGAGTGTATATTTGCTGCTGAGCAAGCCTGAACTGAATTTGCTGACTTGGGCATCTGAAGAGCTATTTAAACGCACCTATGATGCAAAATTGCTAGCTGGAATTCACGATGTTTATCAATTATATTAAGGTGCATTCCAGCTAGCAATGACTACTTTGCACCGTAAGTGCATTACAATACCGCTTCAGGCGCCTTAATCAGCAAATACAGCTTAGCTCAGACATGCTTATCAGCAAATATGCACTCTCTGCTCAAAATAAAAATATTCTTGGTGAAGTTCTCCACAAAAAAAAAAATTGGGCAATGTTACCGAAGATGATTTAGATTAAAATCTGTATCATTTGTCTCCAGCCACTTAATGACTTAATGGTATCATATTTTGTCCATAGGGGTATTGAAGCGACCATAAAATATATGTATTTCATCAAGTTTATCAAGCTCTTTCCAAGTTTATGCATAGTGTCGAACTTTTGTTCAAGCTCTACCATCTAAATGGACAGTAAAATAATTTACGGGTACGACGTAAGATGGCGTTTTTTCTGGTCAAAAAAGTTGCAATATCCCTTTGATTTTGTATAGCAAAAATTCGCGTTTCATAAGGAAATTTATAAATGGAACGAAGGCTACCATATGAATACATATATGACGATAGTTTTTTTAATTTGTTATTTGAATTAGTGTTGCGATTTTACTGTTCATTATTTACGTATATTGTTTGGAGATTCATAATATTGTAACATAAGCAGTGTGTTCCATTAAAAATGGGCTCAAGGCAGATCTTCTACGCATTTTAGTTGTGCACGTGATGCCATTCAACGTAGTTTCTGTACAAAAATCACGAGAAAATAAAACAATTGTGAATAAACATAATAGATCATAATTGAATACTTCTTTTAATAGCATCTATGAGGTAAACTTCCAAACACGAGGATAGATTTCGTTTGATCCTGATAGATATATTTCAAAATTCAAATATATTCACAAATGGTTTGAGACATTCCAAATGAAATTGCGTTTGGACAAAAACAGGAAGCATTGTGAACAACAATATGTCCATTAACAATTTACGTAAGTCACAGTACGACTGTCGCACTATGCTACTACGCAACATTTCACCAGAAACAAAATCATTAGAATTCATTGCATTCGTCAAATTCATCGTTAACGCTTTGAATTGGATTATGCTGGATAATAAACGAATTTCTAGCACGTGTAACGATTCACACATTTAATTTTTATTGAGTTCAAAGCCAAAGACGGAACAAAACATGAACAATTTGAAATGGTTCCTGAGTCGATCACATTAAGTGACAAAATCGTTTACTTCCGTGTGAATTCACTTTTGCAGAGAAACATAAGAAGAAAAAAAACAATTCGAAAACATATGAACGTCGTTGGCCGTCTCCGGCATCAATTGGCACACATGAATTAAGCATGGAGAATCCATAGAACGCCAATAATATCTCAAGAGTAGCAACACAAAGCAGTTTTTTCGAAGTAGTCAATTGAATGTCATGAACTGTCAAAATTTCAATATTCCACATTGATGAAATGCTAAAACGGGAATCGCTGTAAGAGGGCGATACGGATTTAAATTGTTGTTGTTTCAAATAGAAAATCGCTGACGGTCAAAGCGGACACTGTTGTTATATAATAGCTATTTAAATGGTGTAAAAAAGCAGGAACGAATGAAAGTGCGAATTTGAGTAATAGTCTCGTATATTATAACCAGTGGCGCATGTACGATGACCTCCGTCAAGTGTGACGCGAATTGGAATATGCGGGCCGAACGAGTGGCCAGGCCTCTTTTCTTTATTGTCTCTTTGCTCTCTTAAACGTGTATCCGGTCAATTGCTCTAAACAAATCTTAATCAGCATATGGACAGCATGACTTCTTTTCACGGAATTGAATAAGATTACACGCGCAATTGATGTGACTTGTGTGAAGTTGTCACTGCGAAAAATGCGGTCATCACCATGCCAGTAGTTCGATGAGATTGAATTAACCAAATGGGCTAATGGCAATTCCTTCTTTTTATAAGATGAACACGCGCAACAATATAGTCGAAATCATGTGTTTTGTCACTGGCTTCACAACAAGAACATCGTATCATGTTCGAATTGTCCAAACGCAATTGGTGAGTTTTGTGCTGATTGTAAAGTTTCTTCGTAGTTAAATCGCCCTGCACAATCATATCATTTGGATATATAATGTTATCTATTCCATAATCAAAAGTGTATTCTACAACGAAAGACCGAAGAATATTACTCACAATCCAAGAACAGTGACCGCAACACTATTTTATAGCTGAATTTTTATTTTGAGATCAAGTTGTTCTCCATTGTTTTAATTTCGTTTTTCTTTCTGCTCGGATTTTGTACCAAGTTCACAGTTTTGTTTTGTACATACGGAAAAAAAGCAATATGTTTCGAAAATTCGCTGTATCATTAAATAATTTTAGATTTGTATGCAATCCAGTCGTGTTACCGATACAAAGTCGATTCAATTCCAGTCATGTTGAGTGTAACGATACACCAAAAATTTTGATAACTGGCAAGTATTTGCATTTGTCTTACTTTAAAAAAGAGAAGAAGAAAATGTCGTGAATGATTTTGTCTGCTGCCTCTTGTGTTTATTTTAGGTGGTTTGGGTCAATTGGGGATTGAATGTGCAAAGTTATTAAGAGGAAAATACGGAGCAGATTCGGTAATTTTATCAGATATTATAAAGCCAACACGAACATTGACACAAGGTGGACCGTACATATTTGCTGATATCCTAGACTTTAAAGTAAACAAAAAGCCGCGACACTGGCGATTTTTTTTATTTTCATTTCATTGAAACTTAAAATCATTTCTCCTCTCACTATCTATCCAAACGATATCATTGAATCAATTGTGATTGAAATGCAATGTTAATATTTGCAGGGTCTTCAAAAAACCGTTGTCGATCATCGCATCGACTGGATAATCCATTTTTCGGCACTGTTGAGCGCAATTGGGGAACAAAATGTTCCGTTGGCTGTTAGGTAAGGTGTAAAATAAAATCTGAATGTCGAGTCCAATTTTCAGTACGTGTATTTAACAAATTATTCCGTTCCGCTTAAAATGTTACAAATATTATTTAGTAATGTAGTTTCATGTTCACCGGTTTGTTTTTTTGTTTGATTCGTTTTTTTTCCTCTCTCTCTCTCTCTTTTCCTCGAATTGGTGTGCATCATTGTAACACATCCAATCGGACCCAATTCGAGAATAGAGATGATTGCCATGTGTTGATTATATTTGTGCATGTGTGCGTTTGTTTACATTTCCAGAGTCAATATTGAAGGAGTACATAATGTCATTGAATTGGCCAAGCAATACAATTTACGTATATTCGTGCCGAGTACGATTGGTGCATTTGGGCCAGACAGCCCTCGGAATCCAACGCCTAATATTACTGTAACGTCATTTTGCATTTTTTTTCTTCTTTGTACTCTTTGTGCATCTCTTGATCACGTCTTCCTTTGAATTACACGGTAGCACGTTTTTTTTTCTCTTTCTCGCTCTCGCTTCCGCTCTCTCTCTTCCCTGATCCTTTCTAATTCTCCCACCACTTTTTCCAGGCTCTTCGAAAAACAACCATATATTCGTTTAGCTTTCAATTTTCATTTCGAATGAACGTTCGCATTGCACACACATTTGTTTTCATATCGTTATGTGCGTTTGTTGCAGATCCAACGACCACGAACCATATACGGTGTAAGCAAGGTACACGCTGAGCTAATTGGCGAATATTATCATCACAAATTTGGCTTGGATTTTCGTTGCTTACGCTTTCCAGGTGTTATCAGTAGCGATCCTCCGGGTGGAGGAACGACTGGTGAGTATTTTACTAAACACACACACACACCACCGTCGCTGCTGCTGAATTAAATTGTTGCAGTTGTGGACACAGGTCCCAATGAGAATTTGACGAATTGGGAAACCAAAATGAATGGGAAAAAATCGCAAACATTTTTCACAAACGAACACTTTTCTCTCTCTCCATCACACCCATTTCGTTTAGACTATGCCGTTGCAATATTTCATGAGGCGCTTCGCAATGGACACTATCAATGTTACTTGAAACCTAACACTCGTCTGCCAATGATGTACATCGAAGATTGCCTACGGTAAGTTTGGAGTATGAGAATGGCCATGGATACATAGAGTTAGAGCAAAAAAAAAACATATACGAAAAAAATCTGGCGCAATTAGCAGAAATGAAGGAATCTAGGCCAATGCATGGTTAAATCCAATTCAATTGATTTACTTCATTTTCCAGCTCCTTCTTGGAATTTATGACTGCACCGAATGAATGTTTGCAACGTCGAGTGTACAATGTTACAGCTATGTCATTCACGCCCGAAGAATTGGTGGAAAAACTCTATAAGTACGTACCTGAATTACGAGTAACATATAAACCTGACAGCCGGCAAAACATCGGTATGCATACAAAATTGATTTTTCATAATTTACGGAGAGAAATCATTAAAAAAAATTTTTTTAGCCGACTCATGGCCTCAAGTCTTTGATGATTCAGATGCTCGTCGCGATTGGAATTGGTGTCCAAAGGTGAATTGAGTCAAGCTCATTGCCACATTTTTTAAATCAAAATAATAACGAATTTTAAGAAAATTTCTATTTTCTTTTTTTTTTTGCAAACCAAAGTATGATTTAGACAAGCTGGTCGACCAAATGGTTAAAGATGTTACGAAAAACTACACGAGTAGAGATGAAAATGGAGGCAAATCCAGGGGTTAGACACCAGTTTCTAGCATAGCTAGTTTGTTCAAATCGGTTCAAATATGCGTTCAATTTCTTCTAGTTTTTCTAGTATACAAGCAGAATTTTAAATATTCTGCTAGTATTTCTAGTATCTACCATTGCTTCTTCCATAAGTATAGTATTGCCAATGCATTTCTTATGGAAGGATTAACGGGACTTTTTATAAACAAAACATTTGAACTCCATAAGCAAAGCATTGGCAATATATTTTAAATGGAAGAATTTGTCCATATAAAAACCACTGGCAATGCTATTCTTATGGAAGAGAGATCACTCAATTTTTTTTCACAAATATTCTTCTATTAACTTCTAGTATGCTCAATTTTTGCTAGTTTTCTTCTAGTGTTATTTCGTGTCTACCCCCTAGAGGCAAATGATTGTGCAATAGACACAAATTGCATGAGGTTTTGAAAATGCTAACTCAAATTGTCCAAAAAAAATGTCTTAGGCCTAAAAGAACATATCTGTCGATATCTCCATCAAACTTGGAAAGATAACCATAAAAACGTCAAAATGTGCCAGCACCAAGTGTTATTGTATTGAGCTGAAAAGGCACATCACAGACATGCTTTTTTGAACCCGAAAAAAAACGTCTTGGGAGTTAGCATTTTTGAAACTTCATGCAATTTAAGCCAGTCTATTTTGCAAGCTATAAATGCTGACAAAATTAGTAAAATCATGAACCGTTTTTTTTCTCCTATATTTGAATTGTTAAAAAAACATGAACTTATCATCTTTCTGAATGAAAAAAGTGTTGCAATTACTTTCAAAAATACGTGTTTTTGTAATGCATTATTATTTAATATTCACTCATGACAATGCCATTATAGTGAGCGCGTGTATTATTCATCGAGTGAATGAGTGAGAGAAAGAGAGGGGAGAGTGCGCCTACACTGAATCAGAGACTCGTATTTATTCAGATGTTTCTTTTATAATTTACGTAAATGTATGTGCCATATCACTGAATTTGCACAACACAATTCAATGGATTCAGATTTCTGATTATTTTATAATCAGACATATCATGACTTTGTGAGGCCACATTGGCACAGACATCAATGAAAAATTGTCTTACATAAACTAAATCATGCCACAAAGAGGGTAATTCACGACATTTTTTTCTTCATTTCTGAAACAACCGTCACAAAGAGACTGTTGGTAAACGAAAAGTAATCGAAACTGTTCCTTGAATTACTTTAATTATTGACCGAAATACAAATATTCAGAGAGGACACGGCAAAAGCGTAATCTCTCAGCAACACTAAAATTGAAACGGTATGTTTTTGTGCAGCCCACAACTAATTTTTAAAGTGCAGACGGTGAAAACCACTAGGAATGACGTTGAGGACCTAACGAGGATCGCTGCATGGAATGAGAACGAGTGTGCGTGTGAGTAAGAGAGAGAGAGAGAGAGAGAGGAATAGAGGGAGAAAGAGAGAAAGCGATAGAACGGAACTATTGACATTGCAATTGTAAATAAAACGATACAAAACTTTCGTTGTCTTATGTATTTAATAAATCTTAGAGTGGCTGGCTTTGTTGTACTTGGTGATTTGGTATTTAGATTTTATCCATTAAAATGGTTTGAGCCATTTTTGGGATCGAATGATAACCGCTTCAACATACAGATTTTCAATCCCTCGCCAAACGAATGCGAGAGAGTGAGAGAGAGAACAAAAAGCGGTTTGATTCGGTGTTTCAAATTCACGCGGATATTTCTGTATTGTACATTCCAACAAGGTGTCTGCACGAGTTTTGTTCTCGTCTTTTGCTTCGATGTGTATTCATCATCACCGTCGCTGTTCATCGTCGTCTTTGTCGTCATTGTCGTTGTCATTGTCTCTATACCAAAATTGGTTCGGGTGTTCATTTTTCCAAACAAGTTCATCAAAACACCGAATACACCGGATTTTCATATTTATTCGAACGTCCTGAACAGCTCTCCGGGTTAACATATTGAATTTGGATTTTGGTATTCCGTTCTCATTGGAATGCATGTGTATAGATTCAATTGATAAATTGTACATCATGAATGCTTAATTTACTTTTGCTCAACGAGTGTTTGTATGCGCTGCTCTTCGGGAGCAAATACCGTAGCAAGCAAATGATTGACATTAAAAAGTTACTGGCTGCTCTCTATCTCTCACTCACGGTGTATAATGTATATGTATGTACGTATGTATAAAAGCTTGTTCGTTTTTTCCTCTGTTTCTCTCCGTTTACAGTTCGTATAAACGAGAGTAGATTGAAAGTTTAGTATTTCAATTTTCCACCAACGAATGTCAATTTGTCGAACGCCATATCGTCGATGGCTGACGTCCATGCCTATAGCTGCACAGTTAATAATATATTATTAATAATTATTAATACTATATTACTAACTAGGCAGTATTAACAGCTGATACGTTATTAACATCGCCTGTTAATATCGCTATTACTTACTAGTTAATAACAGTTAATACCGGTATTATCATACTAATATATTATTAACATGCGATGTTAATACCGATAGTATGATCATACTATATTATTATGATCTTCATGAGAATATTTTATTAACATCCATGTTAATAATTATTAAAATTTCCAGGCCGCGCTAGCGTCCTATCTAAATACATTATAATGAATAAGTACAAACTAATACATATGCATTTCGCTATGAATGCGTTTCATGTTATGTGTTTTGATTTCATTTAATTTTGGAAATTGAAAAAAAAAACTTCTCGACAAAATATATTTTAAAACATCATTGCAATAAAAAAAAACTTCCAAGTAAGAATGAATATATTGATATTGAGTAAGAAAATTCGGTGAAATCGGTGAAATACTTGAATCAAACATAAACGTTTGAAAAACGTACGACGCGCGCCAAAGCATAAGTGATGTCAAAGTGTATACAAAGAGTGAAGCAATAGTGCGTTTAATGCTATGTGCTATAGTGTCTCTGTTGATGTTGATCGCTGACGTTTATAGTGGTAGAAAATTTCTGATGATATTTGAATGTCCGAGAATGAAAACGCAACTTCTATTCACAACACATATAAGTGAAACAAAAATAAAAAATTTATTGAAATGAAACAACACAATCGAATTTTTTCAAAGTGTAACAACAAAAAAGATTTTTTTAAAGTGTAACATCGTTATGTTGTTACACTTACTACATACCGATGTTACACTTTAAAAAAATCTTTTTTGTTGTTACACTTTGA
>NW_022601422.1:153855-240222 GCF_009176505.1 Sitodiplosis mosellana
ACAACAAAATAGAATAAGTAACTAAAATCTCAACAACGTCGCTTCGCTCCACTCTGTGGGCTTTTACTGTGCGTATGCACATTTAGGCACTGCATATCCTTTGTATGAGAGTGAAAGAGAACAATATGTTAAAATTCTTCAAAAAAAGATCATGGGAGCGCTTAAAACAATTGCCCCATTAAAAATGATCTTGCCACCAGAAAACAAACTTCAGTTATACAAATCATTAATTCTTCCAATTTTTGACTATATGGATATAATATATCATAATTATGGAGTTCACGGATCAATTGGTAATGACGAAAAATTGGAAAGATTGCAAAATATTTGTATAAGATATATTTTAAATGTAAGTCGGCATGAACATATCTATGGGTGAGATTGAGAGTAGTGTATGTTTGATTGACTTTGTTACGAAAGAGAAGAGCAAGTTTCTGTCGACTTAAAAATGGTTAAAAGCGAGTATGTTCGTTTTTAGCGGGTCCTCGCGGTTTTCCACGGTTCCCGCGGAACTGATAAGAGAAAACAACTTGGTGTCTTCGGCAAAGTTGTAGCACTCGAGGTCTTCTATAACATCGCTGAAGACAGTTATCTCTTATCTCTTATCAGTTCCGCGAAAAGCGCGAAAAATGATAAGAAAAAAAAAATTCTATATAAAATTTGCTTTTTTATGTGCGCGATTTGCGCGCAACTGATAAGAGATAAGAGATAACTGTCTTCAGCTTAGTCATAGAAGACCTCAAGTACTACAACTTTGCCGAAGACACCATGTTGTTATCTTTTATCAGTTGCGCGAAAACCATGAAGACCGCGGAGGCTAGACGGTACTACAACATACTCTACTTTAACGCCAACAGAATCATCAGAAAACATACTCGCCTTTTCAAAAATATAAATCGAAGAAAAAACATACTCCACTCTCAATCTCACCCATAGATATAACACAACACCGTAATTCATTGCAACTTATGACATTATCTGATCATCGTACATAACATCTGGGCAGTATGATAAATAAAATAATAAATGAGGAAACGCCAACATATTTAAACAATATTTTAACGATCAACACTAATAATACTATACTAAAAATTGGTCCTAAAATTGTATATATATGGACTGGTAATTTATTTAGATACCCCAATATTCTCGAACAAAAATTAAAAATGTAATCAAAATGATAGAAAAAAAATTTGTCTAATGATTTGGGAGTAGTGTGGTCACAACATGTAAAGTCATTTCAATAGTAGATCTCAACCATTGTATAATTTAGTTGTAAGTATGAATAAACCAAATAAATAATAATAATAATAATAATACTCGTTCAAATAATAAGTTAATTATAAAGAAACCTTCCAATAATTTTCATAAGACATCTTTTAGCATTAGTGGCCCTACATTATGGAATCAAATTCCTGACGAAATTCGCAATATTGAGAAGAAAAAACAATTTATGAATAGATTTAAAATACATCTTGAAAATGAAAAATAAATTTTATACACGAAAGTAGCTATAAGAAAAATGTAACAATGATAATTGGCCTTCGTGGCAGGATGTATTTGTGTTTACACATTTATCGTATGAAATAAACAATAATAATAATAATAATAATAATAAGGGCCAACTAGCTAAACTCAAGCCAACTGTCCTCTCTTTCACTCTCATACATTGTATTTGACGAACCAAATAACTATCGCATAAAAATGTCTCTTGCATCCCTATGTAAACCCATACACAGTTTCTTATAATACTGCTTCTTCTTCTTCACACTGTCGTACACAATGGGCGCGGCCATATTGAAAATGTATACAGTGTATTGCGTGCCATTTGTGAACATTATAACCAATATGGCGACTTATATGTATAGATGTGTTAGTTAAGAAGAAGAAGCAGTCGCACTGCACCGTTCGCATACGGACGGTCTCATGAAAATATTCATGCGGATATTTTTAGCGCGTAGCAAAGCCTGATGGGCGAAATTGTTTTTATGCTTTTAATTCATTTCTATGCGGTTATTGTTCGTACACTTTCTATTCCAAGCCATACCGACTATCGCATCGTTATTTTGTTAGCTTTACGATTGTTCAAACTAAAATTTATTATAATCACAAAGTAGAACACGCGGGGGTATCATTACACTAACAACAACATCATTTGCAAAATGAAATTCGTCCAAAACCTGATGATAGGGAGTGAACGCGCTCACTTAACAAATGCACTTGTCCATCTTGCCGGTTTGACAGCTAATGTCAGATCGACTTCTGTTTCAGTGTAGTTTTCTGTTCGAACGCAAGCAAAAAAAAAAACAATTCTGCCACGAACCCGTTTCTATTTTGAATCTAACTTTTTGTGTTTTTTTAATCATGAAAACTCCAATATATCATATAAAACCGTAATTGTCTCTCATACAACTCAATTGAAAATGGAAGAAAAACAATTTTTTTTAAATACGGGTTTAATCTACCGAAAGGAAGCAATTTTTTCGTCTTGTATGCCAACGGCATATTTGCACAATTTTATTTGACAGAATCGAAATATTTTTATTTATTTAAAATTCAAATAATTATTATTATTTCACTACACAACACAATGACGACTATGTTTGACACTGCATTGAATACACTCATCAATGTAGTTCCCGTCAAAATGTGTGGCGTTGTTGGTTTGACGTTTAATGATCGAGACTATCGCGGTGGTGGAACAACACTGAATACAGAATCGAGAGTTGCAATTTCCATGATTTCGATGGATTTTACAAATTCGCTACGTTTTAACACATTAACAAACCAAACGAACTTAAATCAGTGCCGTAGCGTAGATTAGGACGTTTGAGGCTTAGCCCACCCGTGAATCTTTCGAGCACCAATAAAATTTGGTCAAGTGAAACGTGTAAACATTGTAAAAAGTTTCATTGGAAAGCTTATATAAGACTTTTTAATATTTTGTCAATTTGATGGTAATCCAGACAGGCGAACATACAATTTAGGAGAGTAACGTAGTTTTTATTCATATAATTCTACTCAATGTTTTTGGTTTCACGAGCTTTTTTTTTCAAAATTATTCCTGAGAAGTGTAGTTTATTTAAATTCAAAGATATGTTGCAAAGTAATAAGAAATTTTTTGAACATTTTACTGAACAATCTCCATATATAATTAGAATTCCATCGTTCCCAAGTGTGTTCATTCGACATGAGCTCATTGACAAATTATGAAAAATGCAAGTATGCTCCATAAAATCTTGAAAATATACGATTGCTGCATAACTGCGCATTCTAGAGCTCATCAGACAAAGATGATATGACTTGTGGTTGTCGAACATTCCGGTTGGACAAAATTATTTTAGAAGCAGAGATACATTTGATAACATGGGAAATGATAGTTACACAAATGGCATACGTGCAGCACACAAGCACATACACGCAGACACTCGGTCCAATTGCGAATTAACTGAATTGATAGTTTACCATTACATAATATGTGCTTTGATTGGACAATACAAACTTCAAATGACTGGCAAATTATTATTTTGTGGAACAAAACAATAACATTTGAATATGGATATATGGTGCGCTATTTAACTAATGCCAATGTGTCCAAAACGCATATATTCAGTATCGCACAAGGCAGATATCGTGATAGATTCCTGCGATATTTGCAAGTGTTCATCTCAAATTCACTTTTATATTATGCGATACTGAATCAACGGAAGTAACGAACGCAAGCGATGCAAGTATTTTCTTGTGTTGCTGTTTTCTATGTGTGCGGTGGAACGCTGATTCAGTAAGGCATAATGCGGCGTTGAATGTGGGACGTACGCAAGTAAAATATCTTACGATACTATCACGATATCTGCTTTATGCGATACTGAAAATATGCATTTTGGACGCATTGACTAATACCCAGGTGGTAAAACATAACATAGACATGGGAGTGCAATTATTATATTATTTACAAATACAGAGAGATAGAGAGTGAGTAGGTGATAGTGAGAGAGGGGGAAGGCAGGTAGAGAGAGATAGAAAGCTGAGAGCTTGGGAATTTTGGGCTACACACACCCAAAATGTTGAAGTGAAAGCATGAGAGCACACGAGTCTATTAGTACCAACAATGGAATGCTTTGTATACTGATACATGTATTTGGTTGAAACTCGGTTGACCAAAGCGTCCTCTAAAGAATCTATGGCGAGTTCGTGGTGTCCGTATGTTATACTTCAGTATGACGTTAGACAGGAAAGAGAGTTTACTTGATTGTATTGTCATTAGCTTTAGATTATCTAGGTGGTGTTTGCGCTCAATATCAGTTGTCAAATTCAAAACGAATAGGAGAGTTGATTAGTACGCTCAATTGATGTCAGTACATATGGGCCCCACGGAACTAAAAGCATAACATTTTTTTTTAATTAAATACGATTGCAGCTTAATTGAGCATAATGCTGCCCCAAGTGCAGATGATGATGATCGGAGTGCATTATCTGTGTTTCAGTGCGAAATTTGATTGTTTGTCACTTGTTCAATAAATATATAGAATATCATCTGTCCCAACACTTTGCATCGAATCACCGCAAATCCTCAAACTGATAAGATCTCAATGGCTATTCGTACACGCACACACACCGCATCGAATTCAAGTGATAATTCATAATTGATTAACGTGTCAAATGGAACGTGTGTGTATTGTGTCAAGGATATGTTATGCGACCATTTCAAATTCATTTTTTAAAAAAACGTAACTACGATTCTTCTCTCCATGAAAGTTCCACCATAAATCATGGTGTCATTTGTTTGTTGACAGCAAAAACGGCAAATTTACAAAAAGGATTACATTTTTATGCGGTTCGAAGCCAAATAAATGAAATAAATATTGTGTAAATTGATACTTTATTATTAACAATGATCAATGTTTGGGCAACAATTAAATGTATTTTTGCCCACTCTCCAGCGTATACAGTCGCTAAATTCCGTTGGCAACCATTTTTTACGCATACAACCCTCGATGAAAAGAATGGAAAAAAAACTGCAGATAGCACATAATTAACTGAAGTTGCTACAATCCTTTTTTCATCGCTGTCAATTGTGTTGGGATAATTGAAAAGCTGGCAAAGGGCTGCTGTGATGCAGCCGAACAGAAAAAAGAATCGTTCAACATCAACACATGTTGAGAAAAAATAAACTACACAAACACCGAATAATAAAGCCGAAAAAAAATCGATCGGTCGACTAGTTTTATTTATATTTAATTTTAAAATTTATTGTATTACATGCGACAGTCGAGTAAATATGAAATTCGATCTCAAATTCGCAGGCGTATTGGCTTATTCGCGTAATGCCAAATTGAATTAATTTTTATGTGTATGAATTGAATCAAGTGCCACTTTTTAAATGGCGGTTACTCAGCAACAAAAAAATGATTTATTATGAATAATTTCAGTTTAAGTTGAATTGTGATATCAGTTTCCATTTTTTCCCCGTTCAATTTTTTTGTTTTTTAAAATCACGACTTTCTACCTTTAGTTCATGTGCATGATTTGTAATTGCTTTATAACAAATAGTACACATGCACAAATTTGATAGTCATAAAGTATACGGAAGGAAGACATAATATTTGAAACATTGAAAAAAGAAAATCACCAAAAAATTATTCTGGATTCGAATTCGTTTTGAATGTCGACCAGAATATCAATCCTTTGAAACTGAGCCTCGATTTTGACTGGAGTACGTCGATGGAAAGCAAATATGTAATATTATACGCTCGTTGTAACAGGCACATGAGATGATCATTTGCATCATCGAGCACAAATATAAACTTCATATGGAAAACAGACGGTAAAAAAGCGTTATGCTGATTCGAAAAACACATCATCGTCGTAGCCGCCGCCGCCGTGAGAGAGAGGAACGAATGAATGAAGGAAAAAAAGTGCACCGTGCACGAGTAACGGTAAACATTTACGAAAACATTTCCCAGAGCCATGAAAATTTTCTCGGCACTCAAATGTGTGAAATTGAGCAACGAGAGCAGCAAGAAAAGCAGCATCGAACGGAAAAAGTGATAAGACAGTGTAGTTGCATCTCGTCATCGTGTCAACGGGCAACCCGAGCGCCAAATACACAAGCAAACAAATATCTCGCACACGCGAGCAAGCCAAAAGTAGCGAAAGAGTGTGAGAAAGAGAGAGAGAGAGAGAAAGCAAAAGCAAAAGCAAATGATCGTTGAGGTAAAATTCACTGTTTCAACTGTTGAATCACTGCATGGTGATGAAAATGAATACTATCGTTTGTTATTGATTTGTTGTATTCCATGACTTTTTGACGTTAAATTGAAACATGAGAAGCTGCTGAAAATTTCAATGGTTTTTTTTTGGTCGTATACAAAATGTTATCTTCAAAATTGCAACAACAAAATTATATCATCACATTTTTTTTCATATATTACGAAAGTTGATGATTGCATGGAATCAATAAATATTTATATTCCAATGGCCGAAAAAGTAAAAAAAAAAGTCGAAATAAAAATGAATCTGCTCATTGCTTACCGCGCTCATATTCAAGATTATTTAAAGTTTTGTTCGTAAACATTTTTCGGCATCGCGTGGCACCATTTACAAAATCGTGATTTAAATTATTTATTTGTTTTGACTGTTTGAAATGACCTCTATATGATTTCGCATGTGAATTCATTATGTTGGTTGCGGTTCTTTTCCTCTCTCACTCGAAATTCAATTTTATTTGATAAGTTCATGGTTTCATCTGTCTGGGATGGGGGGATGGATGAAAAGAAAAAGAAATCCTAAACCAAAACAGTATAGTTTTTCAACTGATATCTGGAGGCGCACAAAGCAGAGTGAAAAAAAACGCTTGTGATCTGTTGGTGTATGTGTGTGTGTACCGTCCCGTGGTGGCATTTTTTGACGAAACTTCAGATGGCATTGACAGCTGTCGTAGATTTGGTATGGACAAAGAGCAGAAAAAAAATCCCATTTAAGATTAAGAAGACAAATATGATTTGATTTGTTTGGTTCGGGGAAAATTCATCAGGCCGATTTCCAGTGTATAGTTTGATGTGTGTTTTTTTCTCGTCAAACATACACACAACAACTTTCGTTTGTCTTGGCTCGCTGTCATTCCTTGTCTTTGGACGGTTACGCGCACAGTGAATATATTTCGGATCCAAACAGATGAAATATTCTGACGTCATTTCTGTCAAAAAAAAAGAAGAAGAAGAGAAAAATCCCGATTGTTTCGTTCGTCTCAATTCTAATCCATGTTGTTCTTGCTGGCAATCGCCCGAAGCTATCAGTGCTCGAACCGAAACGTTTGTGCCAAATCGATTGAAATAGAAATAGATGGCGTGTGATTTTGAGCAAGACAACCGTATGGACAATTCAATACGTAGTCACAATTGGTTTGTTGCGCTTCCTTTTTAGGGGTGTAACTCCGCCTATAGCAACGCTGTTTCGAGCATCCCCTCTTGAATTAGTTGCCACGCAATGTGAAACGATGCCGTGTACGCGCGTATGTGTATATGGTTGTGAGTGTGTATGTATGTGCATATTTGTGTGAGTGCATGAGTGTTAACCAGACCGACTTGATGAATGTTGACTAGTTGTTGTTGGTATTGCACTATATCTGATTCTTTTGCAAATGTTGCGGGAACATCTCTGCCGCTACCGTAGAGCAATCGAACGACAAACAACAAGCGTTGTCCTTGTGTGTACATACTATTTCCCTCTCTCTCCCTCTATATGTGTGTGTTAGCAGATTTTTCATGCGATTTTCTTTATTCCAACCCTCTGAAAATGTTTCATTTTCGATGGTCTTTTATTGCGTTACATTGTTTTTCTGTGATTCGTGTGTGTACCAATGTTCTTGTCTCGTTTACGCCGGCCAACATTTCCGACATTGGTTAATCGTGTTATCTCACATTACCATCTCATCTGCAAATGATTTGATGCTCTCTCTCTCTCTCTCTCTCTCTCTCTCTTTTCACACTCCGAACCACACAGTTTGTCTGGTTACTCTCTCGTGCAAGGTGCAAGTGCTCTCTTTCTGTATGTGCCACTTGCTTTGTGATTCGATTCGAATATGTCGTGTGTTTTCCAAAAACGGTTTTAAGCAAACGTTATTGAATTAAACTTATCATTTTATTTTGGGGTAAGCAACCGGTCGGTGGTGTGTCCGAATTATTTGACATATTGTTTTCATATATTGTGACGACGACGACGACAACGACGACGAATTATATATTTTTATTGAAGTGAGAGTGCAACCTCCTTTATAGGCTCTCATTCAAAGGAGTTTATTTACTCGTTTTCAGTTGCATATTTTCTGCATTGTGGTTGAACCTCGATTTGGACAAACTTCCTTGCTTTTTGTCGTATACGGAAAAATTGAATACGAGAAAATGTAAATGATAAATATATGAAAAACAAAAGCAAAAACACTGACATTGAACAAGAATCAACAATAATTAAATTTACAATTGATTTGTGAAGCAAATAGAACTCAAGTGCTAATGTTAACGGCTAGAAATTTTGTGCAAAAGCAGTGCGTGTTCAGTTTCATTTAAAACACTTGTGACATTTTGTGATATTCAGCATTTTTCAAAGTGTTTGATGTAAAAAGATTTGAAGAAAAAAAACACACATACACAAAAAGCTTCTTCTTAGTTCAAACAGTGAATATTTCTAAGTTCCAGATTTATGATATAATTTAAAATTGATTTAATTGGGTGATCTAATTTCACTCGTAATGTCAACCAATGAATCCCGACGTTAATGAAGCAAACATCTCAGTGACTTTAGAAAAGGCAAATATGAGACAAATTTAATTGTACTACCAATTGGTGAATTTAAGCGAGGAAAAGTCATGAAAAGTTTAGATTTATGTGAGCAAATTGAATTGTTTTAATTTTAACGATTGCAACGCGATTTGAGTAGAAGAAAAACAAAGTTAAGCGAATATTAATTGATTTCAAATAAAATTTAATAGAATAAAAGTAGAATATAGTGGAAGGACAAGCAAGCAAGCAACATGGATTACACGTATTTAAATCAGGCGGCCGCCTCATTCGACACAAATTGTTTACAAAATGGAATTGATCCCATGTCCAATATGCCTTGTACGTATGGCGATTTAACGTCTTGTAGCCAAATGTATAGCGCTCGATATACAGCCGCTGCAGCCTCGATGGCGCGCAGCTACAATCCGGTCGGATCGAGTGTTGGCCATGGAAGTGCGGCGGCGGCTGCAATGGGTAGCCTACATCATCCTGGTGGCCCCGGATCACAATGTTCTGTCATTGGGGCGCGAAATCATCACCAAGATGTTCATCGCACATCAATGTTTTCTACATCAATGGGCATGCAATGTAAGTGCATTTCAATTATTTCGTCGAAATTTAACCTGAGAACTTGTCTTTAGTCGCTTGGAAGTATCATTTGAAGTAATCAATGATTACCAATTATTTTCGAACAAATACCTTTGGAACGTCACAACTGAATGCTTATCACAACATTTAAGATTATTCAATTGTTGAAAATTTACATTTGAATGAAATACACCGAATGTCCAAACCTAGGCCCAAACGGTGACAAATAAAGAAATGACAATACCGTCGGGAGGCCAAGTATACTCGATAACCATTCATAAAGATCAACTCCAACGAATTCAGTGAATTCAATTCGCCGACATTCAAATCTTTTACCAATATTGCCACGGCAGGTGTAGCGAATATATTTCGAGAGATTTCAAAACAAAAAATCAATAATTCAAACAGTTTTTTTTTTCACAAATGTTATTCGGTTGATCCAAAATGGTTCTTACTCGGGTTGAGCATAAGATTTTCTTGTAAATCATTACATTTTGAATACAAGCTATCGAATACGTGTCCATTTGAAAACGATTCACTCAAAAATAATATCACACATGATTTTCTTCATAAAATAAGATTTTTTGCAACATCTCTTGGAAATTTTTATAACTATTGCGACTAGACTTTAGTCACTTAATAAGTTTTCTCCATACAATTTACGAGTGACTAGAGATTAACTATTTTGAGATTTTTTGACTTAATTTTATACGTACTATGATTGGAATTTCAATTTCATAGTTAAAATATTTAATAATAATATATATAAATATTTAATAATACTAAGCCGGCCAACTTGATTGAACTTATTGAAAGTTGATTGAAATCAACTGGAAATTCAAGTATGGAATCTAACGCTCACAGTACGTATGAAAATCCAGTCAAAACGCAATTTTTACAAATTACGAAGGACTTCTTTCGTTAAAAAAAAAAAATTGAAAATCTCAGTTTTTGCTCTCTCCTCTATTCACTTCAATTATCGCGATAATGCTAATTTGGCAAAAGAGCAATGTCATTGATAATGAAACGGTAAGAGTCGGTTGTAAAAATTAACGATAATTCGAATAGCTTGTTGAATTAGGGTAATTATTGTATGGTTATGGAGAAAAGAAATGGCGCGTAATTCGGTTGTTGAGATCATTAGTACAGCGCATAAGATTCCTCATCTTCGCATTTCTTTTGCAACCAATATTGGGGCCAGTACGATTCAAGTGTTTTACTTTTCTCAATGATTTGAAGATAAGGTTAGTAGGAATTTATGAATGGTTCACAGATTTTTGACGGCATTTGAAATTCCGAATCACGTTACATAATAACATAGAACGTAATTAATGTTCAATAATTCATTGGAATGTTAATTTAAAGAAATTGTATCGATTTCTTAATGATTAAAATGGCAATACTACCTATTGAATGCACGTACCAAATATAACACCCAATTTCAATCGATTAAAAGAAATGGAAATGCTGTTTCATGTTTCCAAGGTTTCGAAGGACGCCCATTTTCAAGTTCAAATCTGCACGCTAAAAATTTGGGTAAATTTCAATATTCACAAAATGAGCATACATTTTGATCCGTATCATTTTCGCGTTTCTCGTTTTGTTCATTCTTCTTCGTTTCAAGTACGTCTTCTGGCGCTGTGTACCAATGTGTTTGTGTGTTTATGCACGTGAAAGAAACTCCGTCTCTTATGTACGATTTCTTCAGTCTCAGTGTGTACTTCAAAATGGTGTACATATAAAATGTAAACTACACACGGCAAACAAAACATCATCATCAACAACAACAACAGCAGCAGCAGTAATATATAGAGAAAGAGAGTATAAAAAAGCATAACTGCCAAGTACGTGGAATGGCTGGCGCGAACGGTGCATACACACTAGAGATGTTTGTACAAGAATCTTCTCGACAATTTCGGAATATTAATGTTCCATGCTTCATTTTTCCGAGAGTTTTTCATTTCTTTTCGTCCCTTGGTTTCGAGTCGTTCTGCCATTGGTGCTGTCGCTATTGCCTGTTGTCTATGCTATATTATTTCCAACAAAAATTTAAGCAATATTTTTGTGTTGATACTATTTTCCATTTTCTTTGGCGGTTCTCACTTTTCGCCCTGAAAAACCGTGGTTTAGACGAATTTACATTCATTTGTGTATCCCCATTTCTCTTCACCGTTGAAGCGTTGCAGCCGTTTGATATATGCAAGAAAACTGAAACGAAAAATGGCAACACAATAAAAAAGCGACGTTGGCCGAAAAACAAAGCACATGAAGCAAAAAGGACTTGAGACAAGTCTCTTCGAACATGGATAGCGAATGAGCAAATGTGCAAATTTTCAAAAAAGGAATGAGAGACTCTCTCGGAGTGAGAGAGAGAGAGAGCAAATGAGAAACGTTACAATATTTTACTGTCTTCAGCTAAGCTCATCGGAATAGAACGAGAGCAAATGAAGGAAATAGGGGACGGAGAGAGAGAATGGAACAAATGATAAAAGTAGCGCGAAATGAAGATAAAAATAAATATGAGACATAAAACGAATTTATTCATATCCAGCCATGAATACAACGGGATATGTGTATTGTGTGTATTCTACGCAATTTAAAATCAAACAGCATATAATTTTGAATGTTGTGCGTGGCACTGCCTGACTACACGTAAATAGTCACCAAAGCCACCCAAGAAAATCATACCCCAAACCCAATACACAAACATACATACTAACCCACGCTCACACGCACGCACAAACTGGGCAACAAATGGACCTGGATCTACCAAACCACTCCTGAAGAAAAGCTTCAGACATTTTTCTTTGTAACAAATTTACAACAAAAATGTAGCACGCAATATTCACAAAATGAGCATTCATTTTGATCCGTATCATTTTCGCGTTGGCATTAAATTTTGAAAAATGAACAGTCGTAAACTAAAGTGAAGTAGTAAAAAGGTCATAAAAATATTATTTTCATTTTACATTCCCTTTTTTTCTCTCTCTCGCTTTCTCTCCTTCATTTCGCAAGTTTTTTTTCTCTCGTATCAATTTATAACTGCTATCGCATATTTTTTCAGCAGCAACAAAGAAAGAAAAAAACAATATCTCATCACTCAAATACAATGTCTTGTGAAATGCACTTTGGCAAGAAAGAATTGTATGTTTGTACGAATTCAGCGTAAATTACCGACAATTTTCACCGGGTCCAATTACCGACAAAGCGTCTCGCTTAGATACAAGCCCAATTGGAACAGCCTTCTTCAATTGCAAACTTGTAAATTTAATTTACGACCACTTTTCACTCCATTTGCCATCGAGAATTACCAACAGATCCTAATGAAATTATATCGATTGCTGCTCATCGCACAATCAATGTGCAACCAATAATGATTGCGTTCAACTTTAAACAAAGAAGAAAAGTTCAAGCAATAATACATATTCCCAGTGAATTGAATCGAAACAGTTGATTTTTGTTTTTAGATTATAAATATTATTCGACAAAAATATTACTAGTTTGAGATTTTAATTTCCTAAAATGCTGCACCGTACTATTATCAGTATCAATCTCCCAACGAAATACGGATCTGATTTTTTACGAAGATTAAAATAAATTCCCTTTTTGTGGTAAAATGTTTATTTCAATGTTCATAGAATCTTTGCAATGAAGAAATTTAATGGAACTGAGTGCTTTTTTGTTTTCGGACAAAATGAACTCTCAATTTGGCGTCGCATAAATTTTAATCGAGCCAATGTTTCAGATGCGAGCAAAAAAAATGAAGAAAATATTGTTGGAAAACTTCCCACAAAAGGGAAATCGTTCAGACAATAAATCATTTTCCCCAATTGCCCGAATTATTTTACACTTCAAAATGAATTATGTTCTATCTTGCCATGGGGAGCTAATGATGATCAACAATATACAGTTAGAGGAAAAAACTTTCCCATTCAACACTTGTGTTAAAATTTCTATTTATTGGTTTGGTTTGCAAAACTCAATGGAATAAAAAAAATTTGGACTTTTCCTAGTGTAAACGAATATAGAAGCGATTCGATTAACCATTCATATTTTATGAATGTCATCAGTTGGTTTCGTGGAATCTTTGAAAGTGTAGTGAAAGCTGAAAATGTGGCGCTTTTCATTGAAAGCTGCAAAATAAGAAAGAGAGCACAAAGTGTGTTGTATAATTTGAGGCGAATTTCTATTGAATGTTGCAATTCTAGTCGAGGTAATTTTCCGTCGAAAATCCAAAATTGTGTGGATAATATTTGAACCCATTCTTAATGGAGATTCGCCAACGTGGCTCTCTCTCTCTCTCTCTCTCTCTCTCTTTCTCTCTCTCTCTATCTCTCATTCGTTGATTGAACACACAATCTTCTGCAGAAATGTATGCTTTCGAAAATTGCGCCAATTTCCTCGGGAGGAGGAAATGGCACCAAAACCTAAACAATGGTTTAGCCAGCGTTGAACATAGTCGACAGCATAATCGTTATAATTTCCCGTCTATGATATACTTGATTAATAATTCAAATGCTGATACTGCTGTCGTTAGTTTGTGCTCAATGGTTTTGTTGCGAGCCACAATAATGCCTCAGCATACAAATGTAATGTAATAATCATCGAGGATTCTATGCACACATCGAGCAAGACAGGAAAAGTGCGAGAGAGCGAGAGAGAGTATGTAAGCGAATTTGTTGTTACCGATAAACCACTGATGTCTTAAGTAATAATGTTGTGTACGAAGCACATGCATGGTGACGGCTTTGCAAATTATGGTCTTTTGGCCGCAAACTTATGCCACAATATTGCGTATGAATCGAATTTGTAGTGTAATGGTATTACTAATTCGCATGGACAATGGCATTTTATTACCCAATTAGCATTTCACCTCTTCCGCCTTTTGCGGCTATAGAAATGCACCTTGAATTGTCCTGATTCAATTGATAATCATAGTTTTAAGTGTTTTCTGGAAGCTAAAACTGCATTCAAAACATGAAGTACGTAATACGTAGTGTTCCGCTATAGACCGATTTGGATTTTATGATCATTTCGAAAATGCATATAATATTAACCTCGTTGAGTTTCTGTTCATTTCAAAAACTTATCCGATTCCATTCGAGCGAATCCTTGCACACCGTTTCATTCTAAATGCGTACTCCTCAAAACAGAGACAAAAATATGGTTTTTCGATTTTCGCTTCTCGTACGAATGATGGATCGATAAAAGGAACTAAGAAACACGAACGTCTTCATCCACAATTTTATTTTGTTTATTTATTTATACTCATGTGTTTGTTGCTCACTCCGTCTCGCTTATTCTACAGCATCCATGTCATTGTAGAAGCGGCCGTGCCTGTGATTCTTGGCATGGATTTCGTTTTTCCTTTCTCTTGCTCTCAGTCGTTCGGTCTCTTTTACGTTCATCGTTTACGAATCGAGCCTCCTTCTTTGTAAATGTTATCGTTATCTTTTCGTGTCGCATCACATGAAAATTGACAATACACACATAGCCAAAGACCCATACATTTTGGCAAATCGATTGTTCCGAACAAAATTGCGTCATGGATTTTTTATCTGACAGAACATTATGTACACTAGAGTGTTTTTGAAATCTGGAAGAGAAAAAATGGTAGACATCAGTTAAAAGAGTAGCAAATTCTGTAACAATTGGTGGTATTCATACAATGTTGCGATTGATATTCGCACTTCCCGAAACAAAGAAAACTGTTCTAAAGTCCGAATATCAATCATGTTATTATCATGCACAAACAAATGTCTTACCTCTGTTTGATCCGTTGTAAACAGCATACTCATACAACAGCTTTACTCGACGCGAGGTGGTTTTCAAACCGATTACTGAATATAACTTATTTAGAAAATCAAATGTTGACTAAAAAAAAACACCTACACTCTTGGACAAAATTGAGAGGACAACCTCGAAAAAAATTTACCAATGATTATTTCATGAACGTAATTAGTTTTTATTATTCAAACATTAACTTCAAGCATTAATGCTTATTTGACATCGGTTTACATTTTGAGAAAAAATCACAAAATTCAAAACTATTCAATAAAATTCGTCCAGATTCTTTTAGTTCACATTATTTTGCAATAAATAGAACAAATGTGTCACTGAGCATAAAAATGGGAATACAGATCTGTTACAGCAACAACCGAACATAAAATTTTGTGCCCTAAAAACGTTACATGAATTTCCATCTAACGCGAGTGCAACATGAGTTGCATTAGAAACAGTATTAGCTCATGTTACACTCGCGTTGGATAGAAATTCATGTAACGTTTTTTGGAAACAATATTTTATGTTCGATTGTTTCTGTAAAAGATCTGTATTCCCATTTTTATGCTCAGCAACGTGTGCTTCTCTGTCATAAGAACCAATGTATTTGACGTGACAGTGAATAGCGGTGGAGCCTAAATAGAATCTGCGGCAACTTAGGAACTATCAATACTTCTTGTTGTTGCGAAATTCGTGACAACAACAAAAAGTATTGATAGTTCTTAAAAATGCCGCAAATTGCTAATACATCTTATTTAGGCCCCACCGCTATCTTTCGCCGGCCAAAAGCATAGGTTGATGCTCAGCGACACAAATGTTTGAATAATAAAAACTAATTACGTTCATGAAATAATCATTGGTAAAAAAATTTCGAGGTTGTCCTCTCAATTTGGTCCAAGAGTGTATGTACCGTCGGTACTAGACAAAATTACACCTAGTACAAACACTAGCCCACAAATTACAAGGCTAGCGAGCTAACGATCGTTAAAAACTAACTTCATAATTAAAAACTGTCGTTAAAAACTAATTTTATCAATTAAGAATTGGTATTGGAATGAATGCTGGTGACGATGTCATCATTATGGATTGCCGATATTGTTTGCATTTCTGGCTGGCCGCGCTAATGCTGGATGCACCGGTAAGCCAAGCAGCTGAGAAAGACCTATGTACCAACTCCATGTTGTGCCGCGTGGCGATGGCATCTCTTTGATATCACTCTGGATTCGGTTGCGATCGCACTCTTCTTCAAATGTGAACAGTCGCGTCAATTGTTCACCCTTATTCTTGCGAATGCCATGTTTGGTGTCATAGTGGTACCGTTTGCTCGATGTTTTCATGTTGACCTATGAAATTTCCATCAGAAACACAAGCAATTGTAAAATTTCATTCAAAAAACTTGTTGGAAATTCGATCAAATTTATGCCCTAAATGTCAAATCAGTACAATCGGTAGATGAACGCACCCCAAATAACCATAAGAAATACATTGAAAGAAGTTAGGAACGCAATCTTAGGGCAAAGTTTCCAACAAGTTCTTCAAAAAAAAAAATGAAAATCTGAAAATAAATCCACTTACCTCTTCGGTGCGTACATCTCGTCGTACAGTAGCATTCCACGTTCGCATTCCGGGATCGATGCCAAGCACATACCAAAATGTCAGAGCTTCATATTCACAGAGCAATTCGTCGTCCGATATTACTGGTTCTGGTCGATCTGGCCGTACATAGCACACCGTAACTGAGACGCCATCCGACACAATTTGATGGTCAAATTGCTTCGTTCCGTTCACCAACGCCGCGATATTGTCGAGATCAAAAAATAGTCCCCAGCTGCCAGTTTGGTTGAGGCCGAATTCGGGTCCTCTGATATTTATCAAGCGTGTGAGACCAGACTTGAATGTTGCACCGAACTTGAGTGGCACTTCATTGACAACTGCGCTGGAAACTGCACTTGGGTATCACCGTGAAATTCGCAATTGTCGGTGGCTCCGGAACTGCTGGTCGTGTCACATACAATGGGTATTTGTGGAATAAATTCCAACTGGCGTAAACATTGGCGTATGCAAGATGGAAGTACTGCACACTGTGCAGTGCACAGCCCGTTGTATTTCTAACCCCATTCGCAATGATTGAAACCAATTTGCACCGCCAACCCAATCACGAATGTTGCAATCATGTGGCGCACCAATTTGTCTCAAATCCTCGAGAAGGCTGGCCAATCGTTGCTGTGCAAGAACATCACCATCAGTGGTATCTACTCGTTTGTATGTGTAATTCACAGCATTTCGAATATCGGCGGCGTTGAAAAAGTAGATCGGATTCACATTTCTCTTCCGGAGAATGTCGTTCGACTCGTACACACACATTGTGAAGAATGTTTTGAGCCGTTTTTCACCAAGCCCGGTCAACCGGCAAAATCGACGCCAAAGCCGAGTATCCACGGCGCCAAGGTAATGCTCTGTATTTGGTGGGATCAGAAGGGCGTGATCCACTGTGAGCTGCTAAAACCTGGTCAGAGCATTACTGGAGACCATTACCGACAGCAATTAATCCGTCTGAAGGCAGCAATCCAACGTGAACGGCCCGAATATGCCACCCGCCACGAATCAATCATTTTCCATGATGACAACGCTCGGCCTCATCGGGCGCAACAAGTCAAAAATTACGTGGAAAATGCTGGATGGGAGCCGTTACCCCACCCGCCTTATAGCCCAGACCTGGCACCATTCGACTACCATTTGTTTCGCTCGATGCAAAACGCCCTCACCGGAATACGGTTCACTTCAGTCACTGGAATCGAAAATTGGCTCTCTACGTTTTTGGCCACCAAGCCGGCGCAATTTTATTGGGATGGAATCCACAAATTGCCAGAAAGATGAGAAAAAGTTGTAGCTTCCGACGGCCAATATTTTGAATAATGTATTTTTTCATTTTCATATTGAAATAAACGATTTTCCAAAGAAAAAAAAACGAAAAAACTAATGTATAGACCCAATAGAATTTTAATAAAATGTGGTTATTATTATGGTGCCGATTTTATTGGAATTCTAATAAATTCGACAACATATTGGATTTCATCCGATTTTATCAACGGACGACATCATGTTCACATCAAAGTCTATTCAACACAGCGATTAGATTAAGACAATCATTTATCACGACAAAATCTCAAAGAAAAACGAGTCTGGAAATATTTGACATGTTTTTCGTATAAAACTTTTCTTCACAATTTTTTTGAAAAGTTTCATACAAAAAAAATGTCGAATATCTCCAGACTCGTTTTTCTTTGAGATTTTGTCGTGATAAATGATTGTCTTAATCTAAACGCTGTGTTGAATAAACTTTGATGTGAACATGATGTCGTTCGTTGATAAAATCGGATGAAATCCAATATGTTGTCGATTTTATTAGAATTCTAATAAAATATCGTTATTAACATTTTAATAAAATCGACACCATATTAATAACCGAAAATTCACCATACTAATAATTATTAATATGTTAATAAAATGCACTATATTTATTAACGTTAATAAATATGGTGTTTCAAATTATTAATTATTAAAATATGTTGTTTATTAACATATTAATAAAATACCGATTTTTGACAGCTGTACCTCTGCTGTGTTTTTCAATTGTATTTTCGATACACTTCGTGTACAATATACAATATACAGTACAGAGTACATTTAGGTTCATGTGTGCTCACTGCTCACAATGATGTGCTTACATTAATTTATCTGATTACAAGCTCAAGTGAGCAAATGCGTATATACAAACATCTTGCAGAATGTGTGATTCAGAACAAGCAATGCTGCCAAAACGATTGATTGGACTTTCGATTTCCTGCATGAAGAATGAATACTAAAATTGAAGAATACAAAATTTGAAAGAGAATAATCATTTTGTTCTTCAATTTGTTCATAAAAATTTGTTCAAAAAGTTTCTGAGAAAAGAAACAAGACCGTACTTGAGAGTTGCATTGATTAACTTTTACTTTGTTGTTTTACAACCATCTATTTTTTACGGAGTACATGAAATATGTTTCAAATTGAGTAAGTTTACAGTTATGTATGATTTAAATTCTAAAAATGTATAGAAACCATAATATTAAAAAGATGAATGTGCATTTAATAACAAAAAAAAACAATTAAAATTCTAAAAATCTCTGAAAATTGGCTTTAACTTTCTTACTGTGTATGTGGACTTTTCTTCCATATCATCAATCAATATTGAAATAACTAGTTTCTTCTACAGTTTTTTTTAACCTGAAACTTCAGAAATGCTCCTTTGATCATTGAATTCATTATTTAGAAGAAAAAAAAACCGATTGAAAATTCGGTAATTTTTCTGAAGAAAAAAAATAAAAACTGCATCGTTATACCTCTTTAACTGTGTAATGGAACGAAAAAGCCCATATGTGCTCACTCATTTCTTCTGTTTTTTACATTTGTACGTTTACTCTGGTAACTTCTTAAATCAAAGTAAAAAGTTGAAAGAAATGTCATGCATTTTCGTGTTAATCGAACACTTGCAAGTACTTATTCAAAAACGACCAAGAAAGCAGAAAAAAATCAACATTTAGCTGACTGTCAAAAGAAGCTGCAATAATAGTGAGAATAATATTGTTTTAATTGAATATTATAAAAATTTAACAGGAAATATTCAAAAAAGTTGATTCTTTATAAAGACACAAACACAATTAAAAGATTAATGTTAAATAATCTGGGGCACATTTCTTTTTTCATTTCAACATCATGTTCAAAGTCATGAGCAACAAACAATGTCGTCCGCAAGATTTAGTGCAGCAAAGTTGATTGCTCTAAATGACGCCTTTTCTTATCCTAAGTTAGAATGTTGAAGATACTGAAGAATTGCTATGATAAAAAACAGAACAAAGAGAAGAAAGTGCTGTATGTAGTAAAAGGGGTATCAATTAAGCAACATATGCTTTAGACCGCAAGATAGCGGTGGCGCCTAAATAAGATGTATCAGCAATTTGCGGCATTTTTAAGAACTATCAATACTTTTTGTTGTTGTCACGAATTTCGCAACAACAAGAAGTATTGATAGTTCCTAAAGTTGCCGCAGATTCTATTTAGGCGTCACCGCTATTCACTGTCACGTCAAATACATTGGTTCTTATGACAGAGAAGCACACGTTGCAATTAAGGAGAACAATTTTAAGAAAGAAAGAAAAGGAAAAATGTTTCAAAAACTGAAAAAAAGTAAAAATTGATCAAACAACTAATATATCCGACCTGAATACCTGAAACATATTTATTCATTGAACAATTTTCCCATCGTTTTCACAACAATCAGTAACATTTCTATAAAAATAATCTCGGAAATAATGGCATAGTATTCAAAATGATCGTAAAATCAGGAAAAATGATTCTTGCATTTGCAAAAAGTAGCTTGATTAAATCAGAACGTTGAAATGATGCATTCGAGAAGCGAATAAGTATTTAAATCGATATTCGTAATGGATGAGGATATGATAGCAATCGCCATTTCGTAGCGCAGGTAAAATTTGATGCTCTTGAGTTTGAATGATGAGCAAAAGAGAGAAAGAGAGTTTTTCGTGATACGCACAGATTGTGACAGTCATATACATATCCTTAGAAAAAGAATGTAAAAGTCTCACAAAATTAGTATAACAATCTGCAGTCCGTGCGCGTACATAAATGTTATATAATGTGAAGACTTTGTGTCTTAATTCACGCATACTAAAATACGCAAGAGATGAAAATGACAGTGTGCCGATGCGAACACATTGCGAAACAATGTAAAATAATATGGAGTCTATTGCGCGTTTTGATTGTACCGCACCAGACGCTAGTGCCGAGGCTCCAACTCCGAACTCATGAATATCACAAATATGTGAGCGTATCTAAGTGTTAGAGGGTGTGTATATGTGTGCCATTTCTATTTTTTTGGCGGTGTGTAGGTGATGCTACATCTTGTACCAACGACAAACCGTACAGGATGTATGGCGTGAATGACATGTAAGCAAGCAACGGCCCATAGACGTAGTTAAATGTAACAACAGCAGTAGCAGCTGAAAAGCAAACCACTGTGAGAGATAAAACCGCCTTAGAAATAGCGTTTCGACATTTTATTTCATTTCATTTGTACGTTTGTTTGTTTTGCGTTTTCTTTTCTTCTTGGTGGATAGCTTCGTTTCTGTTGCCATCAAGTTTCGTTTGCATTATACCGACTCTTTCATTCATATTCGTGCCCGATGGTTTTATGCATTTGGAAATATCGCTACTGATACCTAAGAGTTTTGGATCAACAATAATTACTTTTCTTTCGTTCGAAAGAACAAATGAATGGGAAAAAGAACGAAAAAGTCAAACTCTTGTAGATATAAACAAGAGCAATCCCATTGTTTTTTTTCTCTCTCTTTCTGCTGATTTTTGTGTTAGTGATTCACTTGACGGCTGTGTGTTTCTTCATTCGAAATGAAATAAAAGCAACTAATTTGATGGTGTAATCAAATGGCCATGATATAATGGATCGAATTGATGAACTTTTAATTTTCAAATTGAGCTGAAGACCATTGGAGTCGAATTTGTAGTTGGTTGCAATTGAATACGATCAGAAAACGGTCACTTTCGTTTCAATTTCCATTGATTTTAATTCATTCGGAGAATGGTTCGAAATGAAAGATGTCCATTCGCTTGCCTGTTCCATTTGCGCATAACAAATTTCAAATAAAACTCAATTTAATCATGTTTATTTATTCATGATAAAACAAAATCATGGCAAATCTTTTCTGCATTCCACGTTAAATTCGTGGCTAATTAAATTACAGCCAACTATCTGTCACAGCAGTGAAGAAAGCAAAAACACTCTCGCTCACACAGACGTTTCAAATTGCATTTACCTGGGCTGTTGCTCGGAATTCACACTTTGGATGAATAATGTGATTAATTTCACCTATCGTTTGTCCCTCACTGTCAAAGGAATTGTGTCTCCTTAATCCAATTGACGAATCATTTTTAACCGTGAATGCTCCAAGTGAAGCGCAAAAACAACAACACAAAAATCTCAAATGTTAATTAGATTGAGTTGTTTCATGTACGACGCTGTTTTTTCAGTGAGTAATTGTATATTGATAGCAAATGTTAAATCATTGTGATGCGCGTCCAAATGGTTAGGTTGGATGGTTTTCTTTACGTGAAAAAGACCAACAGATGCCGCATCGCATTGAGTATGGGTCCTTTTTCGAAAGTCCTTGCCATTTATTTCGTTTCGATGGGATCGTTTATTTTTATCGACCAATCCGAACGCTTTGATGGCTCCATCCGATATTGTTGAAAATGAATTTGATTCATCGTCATCGTTTAGTTAACGTCACTTTCAGTTTTGGCTAATCAATTGTTTTTCTTCGTATCCGTTCCTTCGATTTCACGATATATATTTTTCTCAAACTGGTTTCGTTTTCTCTCTCTCTCTCTCTCTATCTTTTGCAGCCGGTCTTCCTTACAAAGTGTATTCCAGTCACGAATCGGTATTAAGTGAAAAACGGAAACAACGACGCATCCGTACCACATTTACATCGGCCCAATTGAAGGAGCTCGAACGGTAAGTGGGATCAAACTATTACTATTTGAAAAGCATGTGACTAAATGTTTTCCTTTTTCAATTGAATGTTTCGGCACAGACAAATCCCTTTCCATTGAACAATCAACATATTTTAATGCTTTCTTCTTGCAGTGCTTTCCAAGAGACTCACTATCCGGACATCTATACACGCGAAGAAATTGCCATGAAAATCGATTTAACCGAAGCCAGAGTTCAAGTAAGTGCGATTTAGTTTTTGTACCTTGAAGAAAAAAAACACCTTAACTGTTCATAGACATAGATTACCTTTCGGCATGCAGTCTGCAATTTGCAGGCCGAATTTTATAGAGTGATATTTTTGGTGGAAGGTTTGCGAAACCGTAAAGTACCACACTCGAACGTTAAGCTGTGCAGTGTTCGAACGGTCATTCATTGAAACACTGAACAAGTGTATTGCAGCCCAACTTCATGAATCAAATCGTACCGTCGTAGCGGTCGCAGTCGTAACAGTCACACGTCTATAGTCTCAAAAACCGAAATTTACATTCGACAAAAAATTGTTATACAATCCTCTAGCAATCAATTGAACCGGCTACACATTCAACAGGTTTTTTTCTTTCAATTCGCGAACGTCTTTGTGTTCATCATCCGTAAATAATTGTTGATCGCGATCACTTAAGCGATACGATTTAGCGAACAAATAAAATGCAATCCGGGAAAAAAAGTGGCAAGGACCAAATCGTCGAGTGAAATGAAGTCTCTAGCAATCGTTGCAAAACACGTAACGCCATTTAGAACAGCATACTAAATAATAGATGAATTAAGTAAATAAAACGTGTTTTGTTAGATAACATTCCTTTCAAATTCTGAACCACGAATGCGGATGCACATCGGCAGACGTGGAACCGCATTTATATTGAAAGAATAGAAATGTTTGTAGTCTTTTTTCTCGCTTGCTAAATCAAAAATTCAACTGACTCATCATATTTTATGCAAATATTCATTGCGATTATCATTTTCACTTGTTTTTTTCTCTGTTGGTTCAACATTTGGTATAGCTATTACTATTATTTTTAGCATTATTTAATTCAAACATGTCCGCGAGCACCTCTTGCGAACCAGCTCCTCGATACCTGAACGAAATTATTCACTACATAACTGTCTGGAGGCCATTCTAAACATGTACCTTGGACGGCCAATTCAAGCCAAACCATCGGAATTTAACATTTTTCACTATTTACTTGAAAAATAAACATCCAATCAACCGGAGTAAATCGGGGAAACGGTTCGCAAGGCATCTAGACCTTTGTGTATACCTTACGTATATTTGCATAGGAGCGAGCGAATATTTCCTTTACATTTAGTATTTCGCGAAAGAGAGAATGAAGAAGAAACAACAACAATGTTCGTTCGTTCCTATACATGTTCTCTTTCTGTACTGTTCTAACATACACATCTGCGCATCCACATCGACGCGAGGTGCTTATGAACTTACTATAACAGCGTCTATGTATAAGTAATACTCGCTGTGTAGCAGGTTCATAAACACTTTGCGTCGATGTGAATGCGCATATGTGTATGTTAGAACAGTACAGAAAGAGAACATGTGACGGCCTGAGAAGAAAAACCTTTCCTACAAAACCTGTGCGCAGAACACAAACACAGAAATTTTTTAGTCAAAAGGCGAACAGCAAATTTGCGAGCGCAAAAACCGAATATATTTACAGCGAGCGCAAAAGCATAACAGGTCTACTTATACGGAGTTTGCATGCTAATAGGCTTGTTATACTTTTGCGCTCGCTGTTAATATATTAGGTTTTTGCGCTCGCACATTTGCTGTTCGCCTTTTGATTAAAAAATTTCTGTGTTTGTGTTCTGCGCACAGGTTTTGTAGGAAAGGTTCTTCTTCTCAGGCCGTCATGTATAGGAACGAACGAACATTGTTGTTGTTTCTTCTTCATTCTCTCTTTCGCGAAATACTAAATGTAAAGGAAATATTCGCTCGCTCCTATGCAAATATACGTAAGGTATACGCAAAGGCCTGATGCCTTACGAACCGTTTCCCCGATTTACTCGGGACATTTAAATGTTTTCGACTACTTAAATATGTTTTTGCATTATATTTCCTATGAATATAGTGATTTTAGTCGATTTTTCTCGAAAAATTCGTGAAATCGAGGCGCCGCAGAATAAAAATTTTTCGTCGTCAGCTAAGATACAATATGACAGTATTGATTGGTGTTTTTAACTTCTAAGGCATCAATAAATTACACTGTGAGAGCGCAAATTATTACACATCTATGGCTGTAACTCGGCCACAATTTTAGGAAAAACAAATTTGGTGGCTGAAATAAAAATATCTTGACCATATCTACCGTATGCAAAAATAAGTACTCAATTATCTCGAAAAATGTGTGATTTATGCCTAAAAATAAAAGTGACAATTATTTTGGGCCACCCTGTATACTGTGAGAATAAGTCTCATACATAATTTTATAAGCCATGAATACGCTCAAGAATGTATCAAACTAAAATACATGTTTCATTCATCTATCAAAGTGTTTGTTCCAACAAAGGGCTAAGTGGCTACTATTCATATACATGCCAATACATAGATACGTACTGGTCACCAAGTCTATGCAGTTGTATGTATTGAACGAGTTGCTGTGTGCAAAATTTACAATACATACAACTGCACAGACTTGGTGACCAGTGCGTGTCCACTGTCCATGTATTGGTACGTATATGAATAGTAACCACTTGAGCGTTCGCATAAGTAATAACACATTTTCCCCTAAAATTAGTGTAAATTCATCCAAAAACAGTTTAAACCGCTATTTTGCACTGTATCTAGATGACTCATTCCCCTCCGAAAACTTACAGTGAAGAAACTAAAAATTTTGGGCTTATTGAGAGGCATTCCTAGTCTTTTCTTAAGCCAAAATACAATACTAAGAGAAAGAATAAATACAAAAACAAATGGAATGATCAATCTACACGCGCATTCCGGTTTCGTTTTAAATGTATGCGCATCAGGTATACATTTGTTTACTGAACCGGTTAAAACCAACAACACGAGCATTGCGTTCCGAAGTGTTTCGATCACATGATTGGAAATATTTTTCAGTGTTATAAATATAAAGTGTTGACGACGCATCAGTTCATCCAACAGCTTAGCTGTGGTCTTTGTTTTCATCAGCCCAAAAACAAAAGTGATTATTATACACTTCATTCTTATCTTGGTTTCTTTTCAATAGAAGTATCATAAAATTGGTTAAAAAACATTCAGTCGAAACGTCAATTGTTTTGCTTTAAGTTTAGTTTTTTTTTTACTTGGAAAACAACATGAAATTGTATGTGGTTTGTGATGGGCCGCCATCGTACGCTTGTCGTATGGCGTTGAAAGCATTAAACATTCCATGCGAATTGGTTGATGTAAACTATAACATTGGAGAGCATCTAACCGATGAATATTTTAAGGTAAATTTATCTCTGCCCGTTGTCATATGAGGATTAATTATTTTTTTCTGGAATTTTTATTTCATATTTTAGTTGAATCCTCAAAAAGAAATTCCGGTGCTCGATGACAATGGATTCATATTGAGCGAAAGTATTGCAATAATGCAGTACTTATGCGATCAGTATGCTCCAGAGAATCCAATATACCCAAAAGAACCGAAGCAAAGAGCACTCGTCAACCAACGTTTGTGCTTCAATATGCTATTCTATTACAAACACATCTTTCAATACACGGTAAATTGATAGACTTGTTCAAATACATTTGGGTACACCATATGATTTTTAGTTGCTAATGACAACTTTTAATACAGATTGCTCCACAATTCTTTGACTTCCCCCGGGACGAACTAGGTAAAAAGAAGGTTGAATTATCGTTGAATACCTATGAAACATATTTGAAGAAAAAAAACACAAAGTACGCTGCTGGTGATTGTCTTACTATCGCTGACATCGGATTGATTAGTGGAACATTGCCGTTGGAAGGAATTGGTTATAAATTCGATCACTATCCATTGGTTACCAAGTGGTATAATACATTCAAAAGCGAAAATCCAGAACTATGGGAAATTGCTCAAATTGATGTGGATCAAATCGCCGAATTCGAAAAGAACAATCCGGACCTATCGAAATTAAACCATCCACTCTATCCACCCAGAAAGAATTAAAAGCAATTCTTTCACTCTGATACGGCGAACGCTTCAACATTTTCAATGTGAACAAACTCGGCGTCAATCTTTTCATTTAGTTTTAAATTAAAATCTGAACGAATCCATTTTTAAAATAATTTTTGTTCTTTAAGTCAGAGCGTGTTGTGAGCTAATGTCAGCAGCACTAACTAACGTCAGCTGCTGATATTAGCTGCTGACGAGTATGCGTTGTGTTGCGTTGTTCTAACGCATTTATAGTATAAGAATGAAATGGTGAGAAAACTTTCCATACCAATGGTCCAATCGCACCAATGGTAAGTTTACTCACCCTTTCGTTTTTATACTAACTTAAAAGAACAACGCAACGCATACTCGTCAGCAGCTGATATCAGCTCATAACACGTCCTGCTTTAAATCAGAGTTCTTTGAATAAAATCGTAATTTTACATGGAATCAAATGTTATTTCAATTCAGAGAAACCTCTAATCTATTTGACAGCCTAAGAACAAAATAACAACTTCTGAACTCTTTGCCGATAAATGAAACGAAAAAAAACTTAGAGCAAAAAAGAAACAAATGAAGTTGCGAGCAAAAGTGACACAAGTAGGCATTTTTCACACTACTGGAAAAAGACAGCGAGTTATTTCCATTTTCTACAATATTGCCGAAGGTGAGTGCGATTGTGTAAACGACAATGTTCCTAGGGGGATTTAACTACGTGAAAACTTGTAAAAAAATGATATAAACGCGCACGAAATTGTTACATTCACCAGAGAACTTGCATGATTCCACTCAGTTGACAAGTTCCGTATTAAAACAACATGCGCGAACGCGCGCGAGTTCGTGTGCAAACTTGTAGCTGGACGACGCGCACACATCAGTCGTTCCATTTATTATATCTGGATTAACTTTTTCTTCAACACTTTCTCCAGCTCTTTAAAAATATTTCCTTTGTCCATTTTATAATTATAAAAATCTTTGAACTTTTGGAAAGGATGTGAAAAATCTTTATACACGTAAACAACCGATTTTTAGCTTGAAACGCGTTTTAATTGTCAAATAACAACTTGAAAAACGCGCAAAACCATAAACAAACTTGTGTAAACTTGTGACCGTGCGCGTCAGTACGTACAAGGAACGCGTCGAACTCCCGCGAATCAAGCAAACTGGCAAAAAACATGCTGAACTCGTAAGAGTTAAATTCCCCTAGCAATGTTCGTGTTCAATATGTGTATGATGACAGCTTTGAGCATTCCACGCGTAGAGGCGTCTTGGCGTCTTACGTTAAACCTTTCCCATACATTTGTATACGAAGAAAGCAACCTTGATATCACAATCGAATCCGATGGCAAACGAATATTTCCGACGATTCATCTACTGAAACAAAATTTCAGTACTGGAAAAACATGGCATCTAAAGTTTGAATTTCAAACGAATAAATTGTGAAATGGTCGTTCAGCTCATGGCATCTTCAGACATTTTTATTGATATGTATGTGAAATTATTCATCAATATTTAACTACAGCATCGTTTGCATTTACGCCAAAAAGATTAATTTCTCTGGATTTTCCGCGAATTTCTTCAACTTCTAACGGCCATATATTCAAACAGTGAATTTTGCCAGATGTATGCTATACGTCAAATTTTAGCTCCAATTTGGGAACTTATCTAGGGAATTCAATTTTAATTTTTATTTATGTTTGATCAATCTCCAAGTTTGAATGCATTTACTGGCCCAATGAGTCGTGGTGCTTTCTGACGATACTTCATTCATACGAAATGCTCTCTTGGAAAAAAGGTTCAAAATTGTGTGTATATATATAGGTGCGTTTGACTTTCAGCACTGGGGTGCTTTCGCCGATTGTGATCCAGAACTAATTTGTGCCACTTCATAGCTAATAATTATCGGATCAATTTCCACTAAATCGGTTTAATATGATGTCGAATGTCCAAAAAAATTCCCATCATCCAATTGAAAAGCCGTGACAAAACATGAATTGTGAGCACTTGAAGAGGGCGTTGTTATTATGGTGAAACAAAATAAGCCACGTGACTTGAGTGTTGCTTCAATTGCAGGGCATGTGGTCGTGCTGAACGATAGCAGTCAGACCATAGCTCCTCGTATAAAAGCGACTGAAACTCAATCATATAGACAAAATATGCGCTTCCGGCACAACAAACAAGAATCACTTTATGTAGAAACACAAACGTGACGCCGGAGTTTTAAAGCAGTTGTCAGTGAAATTGACGCATCAAATGCATAGCGTTCGCACCAATTGTCACCTCTTCGCTTCATATTTCCCGTTCAATATCGCGTGCAACACGATGCGTTTTTTTCTTCTATCCGCCGTTGAATAGACGCTATTTATTGGTGCAATAAATCAATTTTGTACGCCTACTTTATGTCTCAATGAATTTGATCGATTGTGAAATCAATTTGCAACACCAAACCAAATTTCATAGTATTTTTGACCTTTCGAAATAGAGTTGTGAAAATCCTACACGATTCGAGTATTTTAATTTCAATATCAAACCCAAAAGATGAATATTAAAAAAGAATATATGAATTTTAGTGTCAGAGCGAAAACTTCATTTTAACGAGAGAGTCCAAATGAACATCGGTGGGCCATCTGAGGTCAGAGACTCTCAGATGGCCTCCTGTATGTGTGGATAATTAATCAGACAACTTGCAGCTTAGGCTGTATACTCAAGACTGAGTGACTTTATTTAATTAATACTAATCAGCATGCGCAGTGCATGTGTAATGCGGCGAATGGTTACGTACCGTACACCACTACAGAAGTAACTTAATGTAGATAATGGCCTTCGTAATGAATGCCGCGTTCATTTCAAACTGTTTATGGTTCTAATTATTCAAAGTATTTTTGTCAATAGATGTGAAAAGAGCGCGACATTTTAGGACCATTTAAGTGATGCTTTCAACGAAATAACGAGCAAAGTCCCGCTTTGATTCGTTTATAGCCATTTGATTATTAGCTAGATAGTAGTGCAAAGGCTAAACGAGGCGAAATATGTGAAAATGAAAATTCTATTTAATGCCATTTGTTTGATTTCTTGCGCTCGGCAACAATGTATACAATGCCTTTGACACGCTATTTATTTAAGTAATTCCGACAATATTTGTTGCCGCTGCGACACTAACAGTCGAATGTGTCATTGTTGTTTTTTTTTCTCTCTCTCTCTCTCTCTCGCTCTCTCTCTCTGTTTCGTAATATGTGGGGTGTCATAGAGCATGAAATGTTGTACACAGACGCGCCTCACCAGCCCAAACCATCCGACCGATTATATTTGCTTGCATTTTATACTTGTGATGCTGTTGTTGTCTTTTGTTGGATTATGATTAAGCTGATTGCAAGTGCTAGCGTTTAACACATCATAAATTTTTAAATACAATTCAATTGGCGTTTTGGGTGCACGGGCACATTCAACGGACGGTGGAAGAGAGAGATAGGGAGAGGAGAGCAGAGGAAGAGAGCTGATTAGAGAAAATGCTTTGTTACAGACTTTGTTGGTTGGATGGTTGGTTGGTTGTTTTTGTTTTTATGGAATTCTGTTTATTTATTTAATTTATTTATTTTTTTGACACCACATATGTGCAAATATCTCTATTTAACTGTTCGTCTTTCTATTGAATGCTCTCCATTGTATGCAAAGTGTTTAGGATGTGCTTAGCACCTCACCCCTGGCTATATCGATGCCAGTTTCTTGTAGCGAATCGATGTTCGCTCTACCAAACGTGAAAACATACCATATTTCATCGACATCTAAATTCGACTGCGTTTTTATATTCATAACATTGACACAGTATTCATTCGACACTCTTTTTATGCTTTCTCTCTCTCTCTCTCTCTCTCTCTCTTTCTCTCTCTCTCGGCGTGTGTGCATGTACATGTGTATGTATCCTTCATTCGGCAATTTGGTTCCGCTCAGTGAAAAACACTTCTTGGCTAATAAATTATAAGCTGTCAAAAGGTTGTAAGCATTTCCACTCGGTGCATTTTAAGGCGACAATATAGAGTTTTGTCATCGCTTTGTTGTGTGCATGCATTGCTGTTGTTTGCACAAATGCTTTTGTATATACACTGATGTGTTTGTGCTCACATGCTGATACCTAAACCGGTGCCAAATTTGGCTCGATTTAAATGGTACCCGGTTTTGTCCCTTTTTTTTATTCCTTCTCCTATCTTTTGCTATTACTTTTGCTTTTTGATGTTATTGTTGTTGTTTGTTGTACCACAGCAGTTGAGCCACCAAATGCTCACTCGAACCCTCTGTTCATCTCTCGCCTCTCAAACAACCAGAAGAGTAATGATTCTTTAGTGAACGTAAAATACAACTATAAACCGAATGTTTTCTATTTAATAGACTTGATAGAGAGAGTAGTTGAAATTCCAACTTCAATGTGATGACTTCATAAAAATATCGCTGTCGAATCGATGTTTTTCGCCATGTGTTTGCACATTTCCAAAAGATTTAATGTTCGCGCCAATGCACCCGATGATTGTGTCATTTGTTCAAATACACAAGCGAAATTTCGTATTCACACATCCCCATCGATTTGGAATCTAGCAAATATTTCCAAGTACATAATTCATTAATGACTTGTTGTTTTTTATTCCTATGAGTTTTTTCTGTTTTTGTTGTCTAATTTTCGAATGGCATCATTTACTGTATGAAGCATTACGTTTGATTTGTGTTCGGTCATCAGCCAGTTGCTGCAACAGTAGTATCATTCATCTTCCTTGTTTACTGATTGAAAACATCATTTTTCAACTCAAATGAAGAAAATGCGATTAAAATTTATAAGCATTTTTTTTACCGCTTTCATGTTGTACATTCGAATGCGAAAAATATTGAATTCGTTTGTTCAAGACGGCCGCATCATCACTTGAACTACATTTTTAATGAATGACATCGTGCACGTCAAATGTTAAATAGCAACCTCGTCGAAACACTGTAATTTTGAATATACATTTTTTTTAGCTGCTGTCTAGCAATGTTCATGTCAAGTGTCACATATAGTAGCCAGCACCATTTCTTCGGTTACTGCGGGTACTATTTATTCACCACATTATGGATACGCAAAATGCCAGCAAACACCAAAAACACTCAAGAGAGAAAAAGAAAAAAGAAGAATAAGAATAAATATGTATGTCAATCTGATTTTGAACGAATGCTTTATTTCGGCCGTTGCGTGCCCATAATACAATAAAAGCGACACGAAAAACACAACTGACAAATCAACATGGGATTCGCAGTCAAGAAATAAATCGCCCATGACGGAATCTCTGGTTATGTACCGCACTATTACTGCGTTGGGCTTTCTTTATTTACACGATTTCTATTTTTTTATTTTGCCGATGGTTTTGTCTACGTATATTTACGCTGAAGTTCAAGATTGAGAAACGATGAATGGCTAAATGAGTCAAAGAGGTGACGCTATTCCTTCGAAGGATCATTTTGGTGGAAGTTGGTATACACGATTTGGGGTAATCTCATGCAATCTGAATTACCAGAAAATTTCGCGTTAGCAATTTTCTGGTGCGATGATGACAAAATCTGGAGTGAGCGCCAACCACTACAAGTGTATCAATTTATCAAGTGTAAAAATGGGATGCAGTCGAGCGGAGGCATCACATAACCAAGTAAAAGAAAACAGCAAGAGGAATGTATCCAAAAGTGAAGTGTCTCGCTTTTTGTGAGCTTTCACTATTCGGCTAAACTTCAAACAGACGAAGAGCAGAAGAGAATGAAAAAAGGGCATACAAATGGCTAATGGACAAAATAAATATCGTCGTTTGTTTTGGTATGGCGATGCCTGTGCCCGTGCCGAAAAATTACAGTGTGTGTGTGTGTGTTTGCATGTATGCTGTACACTGCGTTGTCTTCATCGTCGTAGTCGTCACAGAAATGTGAGTACTTAATTCGGTTCGTTGGATTCGACATTCGGCTGTGCCATTACATCTAACACTGTTGTTTCCAATGGACCTTCCCGTTGCATGGGCTCACTTGCTCCTTTATCATGTATGCAATGTATAGACTGGATTTGGTTTTATGCTCGAAAGCATGAATTGAGACACTTACACATAAGGCGAAAACAAAACCATGACATTCTCTCGCTTTTTTTCTCTCTGAACTTTTGTCTGGAATTTAGAGATTTTCGACTCTGAAATCGATGTGTCAAATGTTAAGTCAAAAAGCAAACGAGACATTGAAAAAGATTCATTCGTTTTTTTTATTCATCATTCACGGCGTCGGATCTATTCATATGCACACTGTTATCCAACAATTTTTTTTCTCCTTCTTCGAAAATAAATGGAAAAAGCACAACGAAATTATGTTGTCGCCTAATGTTCCATCTCTTCGGATCGGTTGTACTAGAAACATTGCCCCCATCGCCACATACGGCAGTTCACGGTCTCTCAAATGCACGCCTACAATTATCGCTTATCTCGACAATTTACGTGGATGTTCTCCACACGCCGCCTTGTAAACATTCACCAATACTCTTTACCATTTATTGCAATGATGTTGGGATTGTGTTTTCTACGGGCACAGAAGAGCGTACAAGCAACGGGAGAGAATATCTACCGAAAATGTTTGATGTAATTTTCATTCATGATGAAAAACTAATTACTAAAGTGCTTGCTTCTAACTTTTTGTTCTTTGCTTTTTGGGCTCGTCCTTTTTTCCCAAGTATACGAAAATGCCCACATTTTACACATTTGGCGCGTCTACATGCGAATATATGAATGATACAAACGATGAACATGCTAACGCATCTGTACGGATGAAAAACTAATATATAGACGATACTCGTAGATAGAGAGAGATAGAGAGAGATAAAAAGAATGAAAGAGCGATAGAAAAAGAGAAAGAGTAAAATGCGCAGTTTTTGCGCAAACAAAACCTTTGAAATATTCAACAATTTGTAATTCATATATAAAACATTATTATTGATGAACTGGCCAAATAAATGCACAAACAACAGCACACACGACATCACATTAAAATTCATATGCAGTTTACACACTTTTTTCCTATCTATCGAGTAAATTTCGGGTGATTATTACCAGCTCATGACCAATTTCTGTTTGTTTGTTGACATAACAGAAAAATAAATCTTTTTTACAAGTTTTTACACTTTTTATCTGTTTTCTTTATTATTTTTGTGATGATTGTTTTATTTGTCATCTGTTGTAGAAAATGAAAATTACCAAAATATCGTTTTAGTTTTCTGGAATAAATAGGTCCAGCATTCTCAAGTTTATCAGTATTATATCGCTACTTAATTACCTTTTATGTCACTACCATGCATCAAATTCCAGAAAAACAATTTGCTTTCATGTAATATGATATCAATTAAATAGTACTGATCTATTATTATAAATGAGCATTAATGTTAATTTTAGGGGAGGAAATATAATAAAAACCACGATACAAAAAACATTTTATTTAAAATATGACAGATCCATTACATTTGTAAAAACTATAATATTTTTGAAATTAAATCGACTGCAAACATTCAAAATGAAGTGATGGTTTCGCTTCAATTACCGTACCACCGTTCCGGTTCAAATATGTTGAAACAAAAAAAAAACGAACCTGTTAATTTGAAGTTGCTCTTGTTTAAGGCTATCAAAACTTTTTCCAGTTGAATAAAAAATGGGAGAAGTCAAGAACCGCAGAATGTGTGTTTGTTGTTTTGCTTTTGCCTAGTAACCCATTTGAGAAACACGGCAGCAGGAGTCAATCCAAGCGTTTCACATTCAAAGGAAATGAGAGAAAGAGAGAGAAAAACTGTTCGGCAAATGGCTTGATGTATTGATCAAGTGTATTACATCATTTATTATTTGAAGAGCCAAAAATTATAAATGGCGAGTGATCTGTGCGATAAAATTTAGAATGTTTGAGCTGAGTATTCTGAGTATTGTGCTCATTTGTTAACTTCGCTCCGCTCTGCGTTCTTGAGTTTTTAGTTACTTAATCTATTTTGTTGTTTCACAACAAACTATTTTTTGGCGCACTACATGAAATGTATTTCATCAAAGTAACTTTGAAGTAATATATTTATTTGCAAAATGAATTACAAGATCTTGATTTAATTTCTTTTTTGAAATATACTGCCTTTGGTTTAAATTAAATAAATAATATGAGCATAGAATCTAAAATCACTTTAATTCTGTTCAAGACTCAGAAAATGTTATACGAAAAATTAATGTAATTTTTAAACAACATTTGATAATAAAAATTTGATTGGCGCTTTGAGATATTGTGCACTTATTTGTCGTTACTGCACCTGTTTTAAATTAAATAAAAATTAAAAATATGAGCATAAGATTCAAATTCACCATAATTCGTTTCATCACTCAAAAAGTATTAAGAAAAAAGAATATAAGCAGATTAGTAGCTCTACATTTCATGTAGTGCTAAAAAGGAGAAGAAGAAGTAGGGAAAAAATCATGGAGTCACCCTCCATGGTATTTCAAATAACTTTGAAAAATTATTCTCTGCTGATTCCGAATAGTTGACGTTGGTCGAGGGCGAGCCACCCGAACAAAATCTCCAGCAATTCGATTGATTCATTCCAACATTATACACCGAGACTTCACTTTCTCTCTTATGTTGCTCTCTCACTCTGGCTCTCTTCCTCACTGCCTCTCTGTCTCGCATCCATTAATACGCATTGATTGTGCATCCTAGTTCTGGTGCGCTTTTGTTCGTGATTAATCGTGTAAATTGAATTAAATTGTTAAACAAGTAGTATATTATTAACTATACACAAAACCTCATATGGTTTTCTCATTTTCTGAATTCATCCAAACGAGCGAACGAAATGTAGTACTTTTACGTTTTATGCGTACATTAAAACTGCGCACTGAAGCTACTACGTTACACACACACACGCTGCCTCTCTATTTCATGTTGTGTGTGCAGTAACAGTAGCACACAGCCAATAGGCAAACTTCATACCACACACTTGTTCGTAAAAACCTTGCCATTTTCGGCGCAACGGGGTGGTGATTTTATTTTTCTTTCTGGTAAAATGAGCAATATTGCCTAAGCTGTGGACTATTGACAATGGCTCATTTCTGTATGTTATAGAATTGCATGTGCTCAAAATCGAAGTGAGTCAATTTAAATCAGAGCGTGCTATGAGCTGATGTCAGCAGCACTTATTGACGTCAGCTGCTGACGAGTATATGTTGCGGTGTTGTAATGCATCCACAGTAGAAAATTCATATTCCCCTCCAGATTTGCCAAGTCCTGATCCTCCTTGGCAAATCTGAAGTGGTATATGAATTTTGTACGGTGTATACGTTACAATAACGCAACGCATACTCGTCAGCAGCTGACGTCACTATGTGCTGCTGACATCAGCTCATAACACTCTCTGATTTAAATCGATGATCCGTTCGACATCGAAAAGTGACTACATCGTTTCGAAATTATTTGTGGTATAAATGTTACTCTGAGAATTGGATGCACATATTAAATTTACTTTTGGATAATTTCATTAAATAAACATTAGGGCCAAACTGCTACGAATGATTTTAATATGTTCAGTCATTTAGATAGACATACACGCAGAGTGATGCAGAGTGAAAGAGGGAGAGAGAGAGAGAGAGAGAGAGAGAGAGCTGCTATTGCAATTTCTTGGCCAAACCATTTTATGCACAAATGTCCATTATATGTGCTGCATCATCTAATCAACATTTAATTGCTAAGCGATATTTTAAAGTAGCCGAACATTTGACAGGTCTTGAAGATACTTTATGCTGAACGCAAATGGACATGTTCAATTTTCCATTTCCCCCACTGTCTCATGAGGCCGGTAATTCTCTCGGTGAGCCTTAAACAGTCAATTTGAGCGGCAACTATCAAGTCTTTGTAAATAGAAGAGCTACAAAAAAAATCACAGAAGAAAAAGTCATTTTCACTCAAAGTTTCCTATTAATTTCTAAATGGTCAGTAAAAACATTCTTCAGTCAAATTTATTTGAAACAAAAGTCGACATCAACACTCTATAGAGTGTGTACATTCCGATATGTAGAAAATGTTCGTGTTTTCCATCCATTATCTTAGCACAAATGTATATATATCTACCTGTGTTGGGATTGTGTGTCTTTTTGGCCTCCAGATAAGGAGAACAATCATAAACAGCAAGTATTCATTTGTTCATTTCCTTTGCACTTTGATGTGCACGTATGTTGTTGTGTGATTTCTCTTTCGTTCGGTTCATTATTGCTTGCCCTTCCACACAGCATCGTTAAATCTTTTTCGGTTTTGCCTCTGATTTTCATCCAATACGTGATTAAAAGCAGCAATCGAAAAGAGTATTGCTTAAATTAGTGTATGTGCACACGCCAATGACCCCCTTCCATTCCAACGAATTATCTCCATTCTGATTTCACAAAGTGATTCTAGTAGTTGGAAGTGGAGAAGAGTCTTGAATCCAAAATAGAAATGAAATCAGTTGATTCACTCATTTGACATAGTTTGTTGTTTGTAGAATTGGATTTTCGGTTCTGTATTTGGATGAGCCAATCTCAAATGAATGAATGGTTTGAAATTTTATTGGGATTGCACAATTTCAATGCTGCACTTTCGTTCAGAAATTGTGCAGACAAACATTCGGAGTAGAAAAAAAACGGAATGACATCTCATTCGCTCAACAATCATTCCATTTCGTCGTTGAAATTGGGAACTTTTCGGCAAATTCGTTTTCTATATAAACCAAAACAACTCTTGATTACAATCTCCGTAAATCTAATTAAAAATCTCAAAAAACAGCAACAACCAAAAAGAAACGCATTGTTGCAAAACTAAAATCAATTTTGTGTCAGTTTTACTCGCTCTCCATTCTTTGAACTAATGGCAAAAAACCACAAAGCGTCACATAACAACGGCAACAAATGATCATGTGGTTAAAATGATTACGGATACAAAAACGAACCAGTGGGTTCAGTGAGAGAAAGTCTTGAAATAGAAACACATCGATACATTTAACCATTGGCAATTTAATAAATTCAACGTTGTCTTTCTTCTTCTTCTTTGGTTTGATTCATGCGCTCAGAGAAATTGTCTTGAATTTAAATTACGTGAGTGAACAAATTGGGGAATATTCATTCTGTTTGGAGTTTTCACGATGCGATGGAATTTGAGTTGACGAAATGTTTCTCGATGGTTTTCTATGTATACATCAAGCCAATTGTTATTTATTTGCCGTTGTCTGTGTGTTGTTAAACACAAACCAAATTGCTTAGCATCAACGAATCCGGAATGGGTTCGGTTTCTTTCCATTTTTCTTTTGGCGTTTTCATTGTGTGTTTATGTCGCTATTGGACGATGATGCGCCTCCATTATTGTTTGCAAGCATTTGCTTCGATTTCCAGCTCTCGGACTAACTAATCAATGTACAACCCTTTTTACGGTCAATAGAATTCATATTTTTGTTTGTGCACCGCTCTCTCTCTCTCTCTCTCTCTCTCACACACACACTCCGTTACTGGCTGGTGCACGTGCGTAAAATACGCTAGCGTCCGCGTTTCCATTCCATTCGCAATCTTTTAGCAAATAATATACTAAGATAGAAAAAAAAACAGTTTGACAGTGAAACATTTGCATTTTGCATGAAAAAAGCGAAGCGAATGCGAGTGCGACCAAAAATTGTTTGGTTGTATGATTGATTAAATACTGCTGAAATTATCGTTGAGCTAATTTCCCATGCATAACTTTTGGCTAATTTCCCACCCGATGTAAATAAGGCGCCAAATGGGAGACTATACCATCTCGATAGGATGGAAAGTTTTGGCAAAAAAAAACCTTTGAAAATGGTTTCCCGTGTGCAAATAAAGTGACTGACAGTCACTCAGTTGTATGTAGCTGCAAATAACTAAAACTGGCTAAGTTGATTGAATTCAAGAATGTTGTGTAGAAATAATCACTTTTAGTTATTCTTTCAGCCAGCCGTCTAATTTCGGACTTTTTGGCTACTAGATGACTAAACTGAAGTTGACTACAGTCGAATATTTTGTTCATCACTTTTAATTACTGATAGTCAGCCAAAAAGTCCGAAATTAGACGGCTGGCTAGTCAGTCACAAATTTTTCACACGGGTTGCTTGCTAAAATTCATGATATTGCTTAACATCTCATTTTGTATATTATAATTACTTCAACTTTGCCTCACCAGCCATTTTCCGTCGAACGGTGAGCTCGTGGGCAAAGAGAGGACACCATGAATGTGCCATTTGTCATGTGAACAAAACTGAACGGATTTGAAATTGCAACTCAAAGTTCGTGTTGACGGCGTACGCACACGATGAAACGCATGCTATTTTGAGGTCAATCACGACTGAATTGAATGATTTTCATTTGAAGCATTTGAACGCTGATCTGAATGATTGGTGGGAATAGAACACACCGAACGGCAATCAGACTCCATGATGTCATAACGAGAATGTGAACTGTGCGGAGCACGAGAAGCGGCATTTTAATTCCGAATTTGTCGATGCGCGCATAGAAAGAGTGCTGCGGTTGACAATGGTTTGTCAATTTAAATGTTATTGGGGATTAGGTATAGCGTATTTGGAAAAATTAAAGCACTTGCGCGCCTGGTTTCACATCGGCACCGAGAAAATTGTACATGGATTGTCAGAGCAGAAGAGCAAAGAGAATGCAAATAAAAAACACAATGCTTGAAGTAATTCAAAAAGCAAACAAAATAGAGTAAAGCCAAGCCAAGCCAAGTGAAGCCAGGGCAAATGCCAGAAAGCGAGAGAGAGAGAGAGAGAGAGAGGGAGAAAACGGGCCACATTAAGAAAATCACACAATAAAGAGAAAAGTGGCGAAGTACCAGGAGGAAAAGGAGATGAAAAATAAATAAATAAACATCTCCGCAGGGAGATCTCTCCGTGTATTTATCTTGTAAATGAACGAAATCCCTTTTTTGATTCCTTGCACAGGTTTGCTTAATTTTCCCGTATTGTTTTATCGGCTGGTTGGGGTCGTGTCTCGTTTGTGCATTCTTTCCGCTTGTTTGCCCATGATCAATGCCACTGCGTTCCAGAGAACGGAGACCGATGGCACAGTTGTATTGGTATACTACTACGCAATTTGTACAATTTTCAGCAATGCAACTACACTTCAATTCTTGCTCTGGAATTCTCTTACACCATTTTGATTTCAGTTTCGAAAGTAGAAAATCAGTTTTTGGTCGACACCATAAATAACCAACCAAATATTCACCACGCTCAAACGTTGAATTCTCTGTGAAATGAATGCAATCCTTTCATCTTAATGTAAATGTTAATTTACGAATCAAAACAAATCAATCTTAAAACCTGCAAAACCTTTGCGCACCAAGTTGCTAATAAAATTTTGCCGAGTTTGAAATAATTCTTCTTTTTTATTCACATTGAATTTCAATTTTCTCTCGTTTGAAAATGTTTACGATTTAGTCGAATTTCCCATTTATCTTTCGTTAACATGAGTGATGTGAATATGCGCATGTTCATTTGGTGAACGTTGATCGTTCTCGTAAGTGGGCAAACATTCACACAGCAATAAAATGATGTCGGGTGATCCCAAACATGACCAATGAAAACAATTATCTGGAGATGATTCAGCAATCAAGTGAAAACAGTGTGAAAAATTTGGGGCCAGCTGTTGTACATTTTTTCAAACGAACAAATACAGTAAGACCTTACAAATGTGAGCAATTTAAAAATAACACCAGTGGAAAGTAGATATTTATAAATAACAAATATTTCGTTTGATTTTAATCGCGAGGGCGCCCATTTTTGGGCAGCTTTACTGTAAATCGTCACTCGTTGTTGGTTCTGTATTTCATTCGATTGAATCAGAAAAGCGTTTAAATTTAGATCAGTTACTTCTTTAGTGGCCATTCGCGATTTGGAATTGCAATGTGCCATATTTCGAAACGAAACGATTTTACTGACTGAAAATTTACTTAAAAATAGCATCCAATGTCGTTGTGAAAAAAAAAGAAGAAAAAACGCGTTGCGTATGAGCTAATGTTACGTACCATAATATTTTTGTGCGACTTTGGATAAATGAGTAATCGGTGAAAAATCCGTATCGCTTTACAACGTGTGTTTAAAATAGAAAAACAACCATCGTAAGCAAGTATATGCAAAGAGCCTCTCCCCCGCATTATTACGAAAAGTTTTATTTTTGGATTGTTTGAGCGATTCGGTGTCCGAGTCGAATTCCTCTTTGTCAGCGTATCCAAATATCGCAAGTGAAATGATTTTAGCTAGAGAGACCGAGTAAACAGAAACCGGCCGAAACATGTTAATGTTTCTTCACAATGATCACGCGTAAATACGTATACAAAACAAGCAACATAGCAATGCCAATAAACTGAACGTTATGAATGTGCCTGTAGCGTTTTCATTGAAAAAGAGAAAAAAAAACAAAATGGAATTTTCAATTCGTGTTTGAGTTTTTTTAATTGCGACAAAAATAATATCAATGAATCACGTCATTTTTAATATCGTTATAATTCTTTCCATCGTTTTTGTTTCAACTTCTTTGAATTTGTGCTGAAAAATCTCTTTTAATTATTTCATTTTATAGCCTTAGTTTTAAAATCGTCATTTTCTAATCTGATTAATTTTCTTGTTCTATTCAAAGGTCTGGTTCCAGAATAGACGCGCGAAATTCCGTAAGCAAGAGCGTTTGGCACAGCAAAAGGTTACGAATACGTCATCCGATTCACCGATCAAATCAGAAGGAAAATCCATTGGGAATACAACACCAAAGGATATCAAACCAGGTTCACCGAATTCCACCATTTCCACAACGCCCAATTCAAGTGCTTCGTCCCATCATTCGAACGGTGACATCAAACCCTTAAATGGTTAGTTTCTTGCAAGGTGCAATGCAAGCTATAAATTACCCAAATGGAAATTTGAATTTTTTTTTGTGAAGTGTCTCTTGCTCTGTGCAAAGAGTCTTTGTTAGGTGGTCAACGGCACAACCAATGACTTGAATTTTTTCTCGTCTGTTCGCCATTTTTTCACGTTTACATAAATCTTTGTCCGTGATTTTCATTATTCGATCTGTTTAAGCTACAAATAACTTGATACGCTCACATAACACTAGCTGCCTTTATCGCGTTTAATTCTGGCATTCGGGGCTGGACCAAACGATATTGTCGAAAAAGAATGCAGACACATAAAACGTAACATACAAAAATATCGTCGTGGCAACACACAATAGACAGCATTTCAGCATGCTCACGAAAGAGAGAGAGAGAGAGAGAGAGAGAGAGAGAGAGAGAGAGAGCGAGAGGGAAGGAGAGATTGTTTGTGTCGAATAATTTTCCTTAATTTGAATTTATATTTTTCAATTCAAGATATTTCGTATAGCAATTTTCCGTTAAACATATGCAATCTACACACATGGAAGCATATGAATTTATGGACACTCGTACGATCCGTAATATGATTGAGTGTGTTGCCCTCTCTCTATCTTTCGTTCTCTTTCACACATTCGACTGTTTTATTTGAACAAAAAATGTTTTGTTGTTCATTGAATTTCATTCAACAACCGAGAAAAGGAAGAAAAAAAATATTTTTTGCTCCACTTCGTCGGTTTTTAGATGAAAGTAAATTGCACAAAACACCGGAGAGTGTGAATTGAACGGATAACCGAAAATAAATAACAACCGAACACTGCATTTGATTGCAAAGAGCAAGATTTCAATAGCAAGAACTTTGGTGTTATGTTCATAAGGTCAATCTTTTGCATATGTTTGCAAAACAAACACTGAATTGATAAGCAAGTTTTCGGTCCAAATTTCATTCTCGCTCCATTTCCATGGTGTTTTTGTTCTGTGTTGGTTTTTCATGAAAATGACTTTTCGTTTTTTCATAACGGAATTTCGTTCATTCCATTTTTTTTATTTTCTCCGAATGTCAGAAAGAATAAAAAAGAATGTGTTTCCATTAGAAAAATTTGTGTAGCTTATTTCGTTTTATTCATAGTTGGCGTGGAGCCGAAGCCACAAACGGATTAAAAAATATGCAAGACCGAGAAGAGCATGAAAAAAAAATGAAGAGCTCACACTTTTAAATGCATTGTACGACGCTACTGCACTCGCAGACACAATCACTTTCGATTCGCAAAGTAGTGTCAGAAAAAAGTCTCTCTCGAAAATATTAGCTGACAAAAATGAAGAAAGAAAACCATACGACAAATGGTATCTTCGTTGAGTATAGAAACCATTTTCATTTTGGGATCGGATCTTGATGTTGGAGTGTCTGGTTGTTACAGCCACTTTTTCCATCACGCAATGGAAGTTACAATGTCTCTCTCTCTCTCTCTCTCTCTCTCTCTCTCTCTCTCTCTCTCTCTCCCATTGGCAACATGTGAGAATGAGAACGCGCGGAAGAGAAAATCGTCTTCAATTTAAATTGATATTACAGCGTAGAATGGTGACAATGTGCGCCACACTAATTTTGACATTAATTCAAATAAATGAATAGCAAAAAGCCAATTTTCCAAATTAAATGCAATAAAAAGTGTTTTGTGCGAGAGAAGTATTGAAAATCTTTTTGGGCGCCGCCAATTTCACTCGCTCGAAGGTACGGTTTGTGTGTGTATGTATTTGTTGCAAATCATCGTATAGTTGAATGACGGTAGTTTTGAACTTCTTGTCGCTACTTTTCACGTTGCCATTTAATGGTTTTAGACGCTATCCAAGCCAGTTAAGTCTCAACTAAACGACTAGAGAAGCCAATGGAGAAATACATTTAATTGATTGGATTCATTAGATCATACGCTAGAATCATACGCTAAGTCAAAGTATTCTATCCGTATGCTTTGCATGCGGTTCACGCTAAAAATATGCCTCAAATATACCATCGACTTTGTATCAAACTATGTATAAAATAAGCGTAAGCGTGAAAATGGTATAAACGTAGTGTGCGCAGGGAATACACGCGGTATATTTGTAGCGTTGTTTTTTATTGAGTTATATAGCCCCACCGATTTGTTTCTTCTTCTTCAATAGTTTAGAAATACGCAAATTATTAAAAGGCAATGGTTAAGTAGAGAAAGCAAAAGAGAGAGAGAGGAAGAGAAAGAGAGACAAAGCCTAGAATACATTGCTTTGTGATAGGTATTTTGAAAATCGAATCTAAATCACCCAATATAACCGATTGTCGATAAACATTTGAACGCATCATAATCATGATTATGCAATAAAAAGAAAAATCAAAAGTATTCAAACAAAAAATCAGAAATAATGTGACCGTTATGTTTTTATAAGATTTGGTTTCGACGATTTTATTGCATATGCGGACGGTCATTCAGTGCTGCACTATAAAATCATATTAAGATGTTGGTAAATATAACCATGCGACACACAAAACAGTCGAAACGAACATATAAAAATGATAAAGAGGATCTGTCATGAGTGCACAGATCGAACGAAATGGGGAGAATTTTCGCTTGTTGCGAAGGCAAATTTTGCGTCTTTGGCAATAGTCTGCCAAGTATCGTACATTTATTTGGCCCCGAAGACGATTTTACATTCTCGTGTGTTGCTGTTCATCGATATTTATTTTAACGATAAGTGGATATGATTATATATTATTCTATGATTCGACAAAAGCATTTTCTATCTTTTGGTTTTTTTTGCTGCTGCTTTTGTTGTTGTTGTTGTTAGTATTATATTGCGATATAAATCCATTGTTGCCACATACATCTTGGCCAAAAAAATTTTTTCACTCCTCCATCTCTTTTCCAGTCCCTTTTACGGTTCGCGTGTGACCACCGAACAAAATATGAGAGGGAAATCAATAGACATCTACGGATGCAATCGTTCAAATTTGTCTAGTTCATTACATTCGCCTCCGAATGACTTGAAGGATGGACACGAGCAGCAAACCAATCGGCAAACAGACACATTTCCAGTGCGCACAACCAAAATTAGATTTTTTTCTTTCATAAATCACACCACTCATAAACTCCATATTCGAGATGCTAAAACAATTTACGAAAACGATTTGTCACTATTCTTTGCTCTTGTCCAAACGAGAGGGAGAGAGCGAGAGAAAGCAATTCATCTCCACTTGATTTTATGATTCTACTCGTTCTCTTTCTCTTTCCGGTTGTGCTCACTCTTTTTTATTCCAATGTTCCGACTGTTGGTTGTTGTTTTTTTTTCGACTTAGTTTTTGCCCAATACCCAGACAAAAAAGTTGTACTTTTCCACTTTTTGACATATTGAAACTGAAATAAATCATGTTTCCGTTCATTTCTGTTGTTTTTGCAATGCAAAAAAAAAATCACTTGTCGAACTTGTTTTTTAATCGATTTGTTCTTTTTCTCCACGTTTTTTTCTATCTTTGTTTTTTGTATAAAGGAAAATTAACCGACGATTTGAACGTGAATAACAATAAATGGATCGGTGGATCGAACACACTATTGCAGAATAACAGTAACAATAGCCATCATCAATTGCTCAACAACAATAATAACAAACAGACGAACTTGGGTTCCGGCCTATCGAATCATCAGCACCATCATCATGCACTATCGGCGGCCGCACTATCATCACCGTTCTCATCGTTACTGAGCGCCGGCAGCTCAGCTGGCTATCTACTTGACCCGCTAGGAGGATTCAGCAAACCAACTACAGCGAATCACTTATTTTAAAGTAGCAAACAAACCAAACCAATTGTAAACGTCTTTCAACTTAGTGAAAATAATTCAAAGAGAAAAGAAACATACACACACACGCATTTTCTATTTAAATTACTACTGTCAGCAAAACGTTCCACCATTAGAATCTCCATTGAAAATGAAACAGAAAACAAAATGAAGAAAGAAACATGAAATAAAATGTGTCTATAAAGTTAATTTCATTTCGATCGATAAGTAACAAATAAATGTCATAGGAATCCAAATTTTGCAGGGCGAGCTCCATGCGACACACTCTTTAGCACGTAATTCTAGTCATGCAATCGCAAATATTATATCCAAACATTAACATTATTCCTTGAATGTCATTTCGTATTTTGTAAATAATTGTATGCAACATTAGAAAATGAAGACTTTCTGTCCAAAAACCACACTAATGTTGAAATCTTGGAGGTCATTCATGTCTTCGTTCGACTGTTCGATTGATTGATTTTCTTCTATTCGTCCTGTGTTTGCAGGAATTCGTTTTTAGTTGATTCATTCAGTAGCATTCAGTCATTCAAAAAAAAAAAAAAAAAAACACTGGACAACTAATTATCGAACAAACATTTTCCCATCACAGTACCAATCGAACAGTTTACAAAATGAAGAACCTTGTGATTTATTTATAGACTTGATTTTATTTGAGTTCATAATGTCGAATTGACTTTCTTTTGTTGTAGAGTTTGGCGAATCAAAAGCAAAAGCAAACGCAAAAGCAAACACAATGACAAACGAAAATTGAGGTTTTAGTTTCAAAGTGAAGGAATTTTTTTAAAGAAAACTCATTCATTAAATATAGGAATTTCAGGAATGTTAGGAAAATTTTGGTTTGAAAAAAGTTTTTTGTCAAAGAAAAAAATTCCGTGATCTCTCATAAAACCCTTGCGATATTTTGTGACGATTAAACCTTTTTTTTCTAGGGCTATCAATCATTACGGTGATTTTGGTTATAAGTTGTAAATAAAAGAAAATGCTTGTCTAAAACAAAATGGAAGTATATTATATAGCAATATCGTAAGCTTAAGCAGCGATAGAATTGGATAGAATTGGTTGTCCTTGGAACAGAAGAAAAACAGAAAATCAAATGAATAGCCGCGCTTCACTGCGAATGGTTCGTCAATCTATCGACTTCAAAATAATGCAAGAGCGTAAAAGTGTGACTGTTCGCGGTTGCGTTCCGTGAATTGGGTCATTTGCAAACATGATGAGAGAAATACACTGAGACTGAGAGGAACACATTCTCAGCACGAAATATGAGTTCAAATAGGTCCTTTGGTCGATGATAACACGTCAATTTTGAGCATTCATCTTTAGCAAACGCTTGAAAAGTTTGACACACGGAAACATATAAACATAAATTAGAACAAAGGAAAAAAAACTAGAGTATACGTCCCATCCATCACATGATGTCCGACTGTATCGATGAATAGCAACAACAAGAGCCCAGTACTTTTGTAGCAAATGGGATTTCGAACATTTCACAATCTACCTAAAATTGTATACGACAGCTAAGATTTGCATAAGAGGCGCCAGAATCGTTATAGAATTTTTTCATTGGGAAAATAAGAATTTCTGAATACACACAAACACACACACACATGCACTTGATCAATTGATTCGTTGATTGGATAGAATATACGTATTTTGTTGGTCACAAAAGTGATTTTGTAAATAAAAAAGACAAATAATCAAATCGGAACTATTGTTTGTCATTTACGGTAAAATCACAAGCAAACGAGCAAGGGAGAAAGAAAAAAAAACACTTAAAAACAAGATCAGTCAATGACAGATAGCTGAGGATATATGCTGAGCATAGATACTCAGTAAGCTGACATTGGGACATTTTGACTTTATGACGTGTAGTCCATACAAATTTATGATGGCACGCATACAATTTCGTGCATTTCATCATGCATTTATATGGACTACACGTCATAAAGTCAAAATGTCCCAATCTCAGCTTACTGAGTTTCTATGCTCAGCATATATCCTCAGCTATCTGTCATTGACTGCACAATATCACTCAATTCAAAACAAACCAAAAACAAAAAAACACACACAATGATTCAACGTATATACTTAATACCTATGCATAGATTGATTTTCAAGATATTTTATTGTAAGCCACAAAAGCCAAACAAATTAAGCAAACGAAATCTAAAGTTTGATCCCAAAAATATATATATTTAAGTTAAAATTAAATGAAAACAACCAAAATGTTTAACCAGCTAAATGTAAAACTTGATAATGGTAAGAATAAATGGTCACATTTTCAAGAAGAAATATAAATAATTATAACTGAAAAAAATGTTGTGAATGCTTTGATTTTGTAATTAAATCCGATCGATGTTATTTTTCAAAAAGATAGATAACAGATGTTCAGTTCCTAAGTTGTCGGCGGTGGGTCATATTAAATTAAGGTAAACTGAATGTTAAAATCCCTTGCTTTCACATTCGATATTCTTTCTATGCTATACTTTACTCGCAATCAAAAAGAAAAAAATGCGCGTTTAATGCAATTTTAATTTCAGTTTTAATGACGAAGGAACGCGAAATAATTACGTGTGTGTATCTGTTTGTCTTTTGTCACAACGTGTAATTATATTTATGCCCAAATTTTCTCTCTTCATCATTTTCAACTATTTCACATGCAATTATTTTGAAAATGCACCGTGTAAGTGGGAAAACCGCGCACAAACGACAGATTTTTCACGGTATGACAATTTAAATGAGAAATATTATTGACCGCACAAAAGCGTTTCGTTTTTGGACGCGTAAAAATGTTCGAATGATCAAATCGAGAGGAAAATACCAACGGAGAATATGTTATGAAATCTATTTTCATAGAAACAAACAAATAAATTGTATACAATGAATCGAACTCTTTATATACATGAATGCGTATAGGAACAGCGTCTGTTCAAAATTCTGAAATATTATTTGAAATAGCACAGGAACATGTAAATAGAAATTTTTTCTACACATCGTATCATACGTATGTTTACCTTCTATTTCGTTCTATTTCTTCTTCGATGTCATGCGAATTTCGTTAAGTATCCCTTGTGAAAAAAATATTGATATAGTTTAGCTGTCTATTTTGAGACATTTTCACTGGATTTTTGGTCGTACTGTGTTCGGAATTTGAGTCAATTTCAATCAATATTGAACCAGTTCAATCAAATTGGCCGGTTTAGTCAGTCAAATGTATAACCTACTAGTGATTGAATCCCAATCATTGTACGTACAAAACTCCAATGAAAATGTCTCACAATAGATCATCCCTATGTAAACCCATACACAGTTTCTTATAATACTGCTTCTTCTTCTTCACACTGTCGTACACAATGGGCGCGACCATATTGAAAATGTATACAGTGTATTGCGTGCCATTTGTGAACATTATAACCAATATGGCGACTTATATGTATAGATGTGTTAGTTAAGAAGAAGAAGCAGTCGCACTGCACCGTTCGCATACGGACGCAATAGATGGCTATGGCTATAGACCTAGGTACTTATTGCACTCACTAGTCACGCATAAATTGTATGGAGAAAACTGATAAGCCACAATCAAAAAATTTGCACAGGGGATGCTCTTTGGATATCGTAAGGTGTAATTTTGGTTGTTGTTGTTGTTATATGGCTCGGCGATGTATACGTATTTTGGCCGTCTGTTATAGTATGTTACTCATTTTAAGAGTATTACTCATTTACCGTACGGTGGCTATGAATTTTCACTCATGACATATTGTGGACCGTGGGTAGATTGGTGATTCGCGAAAATTCGGTGTAAGATTTTGGCTCGTTTAAAATATATTGCGCTGAGCCAAAGTCGACCGACCAATCCAAACGTGTTCGATATACACATTGACAGAAAAAAACCTTTATAAGCGACTGGATCATCTAGGATGGATATCAGTTTGAAAAGTGACTCCAATCGAGTAACAACTTATCCTTTCTATCTCTGAAATTTGATACAGAAAAACAAACCAATCAACATGTCTTTGCAACGTCAAGTAGCAGCTAAGGTAATAAGATTTTACGATAGTGAAACAGTGCAGACAAACAGAATTAAAACATAGTGCACACCAAAATTTCAATGTGCATTTTCAAAAGTGATTTGTGAGAACCGATAAGAAATGGACACAAAAACCAAACGAAATATTTGTTCAAAGTGAAAAAAAAAAAATGATGAGAAAGTGATGTATGAAAATAGTTTAACTAATTCGAAATGAATTCTCGTCCATATTTCCAGATGGCTAGCAAACGTGATCCAGTTCAAGACAAAGAAGCTCAAGAATGGATTGAAGCCATCCTTGGATGGAAATTCCCGGCAGGTCAATCCTACGAAGATACCCTCAAGGACGGTGTTGTCTGCTGCAAATTGATCAACAAAATTAAGCCAGGATCAGTAGCTAAAATCAATGAAGGCGGTGCCACATTCAAATTGATGGAAAACGTCCAAAACTTCCAAAAAGCATTGAAAGCCTACGGTGTCCCAGACATTGATGTCTTCCAAACAGTCGACCTCTTCGAAAAGAAAGACATTGCAGGAGTTACAAACACATTCTTCGCCCTTGGCCGTGCTGTATGGAAAGATCCTAAATGGAATGGACCGAAATTGGGACCAAAACCAGCCGATGCCAACGAACGTGAATTCACCGAAGAACAATTGAAAGCTGGAGAAACCATCGTCGGTCTCCAAGCCGGTCAAAACAAAGGTAACATTTCACTTAAAGACAATGTTATAAATATTTCTTTTATTCTTTTGCGTAGTAGCTCTTGGTTTTTGTGAAAATATAAGAATTTTTTTAAAAATATTATTGTAATGTCACAAATTGCGAGCTTATGGAAGTGATGTTGTGATCAATTTGCCCCACATGCAATACGAATCACTGATTATCTGTTCTTTTTTTCTATTTTTCCAGGTGCCACTCAAGCTGGACAAAATATTGGCGCTGGACGTAAAATCTTGCTCGGGTTAGTACGGAACATTCAATAGTCAATAAATCCACACAATTTTTTTTAACACATATTCTATTTTTTTTTCTACAGCAAATAAGCTATATCCATCACATATACTCAACAATGAAAGAAGCGACAACTATATCACAACAAAGCTGAACAGTCCCAGCATTTTCAAAAAAAATTCAAAGCGATTGTTGTTTTTTTATTACTATGTATTCGTATATATATTTATATTTAATCATATGACTTTTGTAATAAAGTATCAATCACACTGGTCAAGTAAATCACCTCTTTTGATTCCATTCCACTACAGAAAATCCATGATCACATATTTAGGAAATGATCTCAGCTCAAAGAACCTATTCGACTTTCCAATTAGCAAATTATAATCGTCTAGCTTTGATTTGCTGTTTTTGACCTTGACAAATCCAAGCAAATTGGACGTCATCACATTTGAATTGTGTTTTCATTTCAAATTCCGCCACAACGGCAAACAAACTTGACTAACGCTAACTACAAACATACCGTCAAAATAACATTCTGGAATGTGAGCGAAGAGCGCAAAAACAAATTCAAACTTAAAATTAGCTTTTCTCGTGCGAAAAGACATTGAAAAACCCATATTTGCACCGGACGTAGATTGGATGTTATATTTAGTGGAGTTTGATGCGCGTGTTCCGCCATTTTCTTATAATGAAATTTACAAAATTGATTTGTTTGCTTTTGATACGTTTAAACAAATTTTATTACTCCGTTTTTGTTTTAGATTGCAACTGATGAACTAACTCATCTATGAATTGCGAAAAAAAATGAAACGACGATATTTCTATTTTTCTCTAAATTTCAAAACGCTTGTGTTAGTATTTGCGACTTATTACCATGGTTTTTGCATATTTCATATAAATGTGAACAGATTTTGTATGTGCACGCTCTCACACTTTGCACTCCACGCAGCCTCTCTCTGAAGCTAAAAATAGGTTTTATCATGATGATATTTCTATCCGCGACACTATTGAAAAGGGATATGATATGAATTTCGGTTGAAAATCATTTCGATTCGTTCATTCATTGGTATTTTGAAAATTGAACGAAATGAAAATATCGTTCTAAATAAACTTAAAATTTCGATTCTAATGCTTCAACTAATGTTGAAAATGATCACTGAAATATATTTATTCGGTTATCAACCATCATGCAATAAGAAAAGTAATACTCAAATAGTGACATAATGGAATCATTCAAATGCGAATATTCAAACAAATTCTTCTATCAATATTCGGCGAATATTCTGAATGGGAAGTATCAATTTCGTGTTTCAAACAAAATTATACTGCTATCTATTTGGAATAACCTTGATAGTGCTAAAATTTGGTTGAAGACACAACAGTGATATGCCGAAGATTGAGCCTAAAATAAACTACGCGAAAGCAATTTTGATTTGTATTGTACATGACAGTGATGGGAGTTTGATCTAATAAATTACAACTATAAATATTACTGACAGGATCGTTTCTCGACCTCTCACTCAGGTCGAGCCTTAGGCCGAGAATATAGTTGCTTTAGGAAAAAAGGAGAACGCTGCATTCAACTTGTTAGCATTGCGAGTTTGAGTTTATTTATTACCGTCACATGAAACGTACATTGTGCAATGTACATTAAAACTTCGTTTATTTTTTGTTTCTCCATCGGGGTCCAAAACTTTGGTTTTTTTTTTCATTCCAAAACAGATTCTGTTCTTATGTTTAATTATTATCTGGGACTAACTAGAAATTGTGATTAAAATTTTTGGTGACCTGAAATTTATTGTACTGTGTATGCTATCTATCTAATCCATCCATACATTGTGATGTAGTACATTCCATGTAACGGCTCAATTATAGTTTGTTATGCAATAACAAACTAGACCCTAAATGAGTCCTTTCGTAGGTTCTAAAAGACTCTACGCGTAAAACTTTCTTGGAAGCAACATAGGAAGCAAATAAATTCATGAAATATTTGGAAAAAATGTGAGACGCGAGTTTTGATCAAATCATAATACTTTATTACTTCATAGAAAAAATGAAGTTTAAAAATGAAAATGGAAAAACCCAACAAAATTGCGGGTCAGGTATGGTTATTTACTACATAAAAACGGTTGCAATGAAAGTTCTGCACATTCCAGTGGAGCGAGGTAGTCATTGGTAGATGGCGCTTTATTTTACAAACGCTTTTCATTGACGAAACATTTTTGTTACCGATTTTACGGAGACAATTTTTTTTTATTTCAATTTCTTCATTAAACGATTAAAAAAATTGGACAAAATCGTTTATTTATTTCTCAAAATAAATTTACCTGGATTTTAAGTCATTCAAAATAATTAAATTTACAGTTCAATATGAACAAGAATGTTCAATATGCATACATTCTTGCCGATTTTGTAACCATTTTATGTGAAACCGATAATAGGACGGAAAAGCTTCAAAAGTGGAGAAGGTTGCAGTTTACTTCGATCAAAACTTCATAACTTTCCAATTGGATTAAATAAAAGGGGAAATTCAGACAAAATGATGGAAAAAATCGATTTTTATTGAATATGAAATAAAGTATTTAATAGAACATACGCAATAGAGCATATGTATATGCTATATGCTTTCCAATGCAAAAATAATAAACTATAATGAGATAATTTTGATTTCAAATAACTACACTTAGCTTTGGCTCTTCGTTCGGATGGTTTGTCAGAAAACAAAAAACTTTTCTATTTTCCTACAAAAAGCATGAGAACTTTAACAGATAGGTAAGACTACGGTGTAAACCATGGTTGTGCACATGTGCACATTTTACCATCAAAATAATAATCTAAGCTCAAAAGTGACGTTACATATTTGGTTGAATAATCGTGTATACTTTCAACAGTGTAGACCACCCCATGGTTCGGTTCGAGGCCCGTCTGTATGTTTCGTTTTATTTTGATGAGAAAAAAAAAATATATATTTTTATAAAGAATGTTGGGGCTTCTAATTGATATGAAAAATAGAACGTATATAAAGGCAGCCATTAGAAGCGGCATATAGTTGAATTTGTTGATTGTGTTGTCTATTTATAGATGGCTACGTTAGATTAAAGGTGTTCACATGCCAACAGAATTAGCGATATTATTTCGAGTTCTTTGAAAATTCCAAAGAAAACGAGAAAAAATAACAACACAATCTATGTGAAACGAATGATTTATTCACAATTTTTTTTCTTGTCGCTTCTCTCTCATCAAAATCCTTGGTGGCGTTGAAAACAAATAAATCGATTGCAATAACCACATTCATATATTGCTCAACCTGCTCACTGTTCATACTTCAATCGTTCATTTAAAAACCGTATTGATTGACTTGAACAAAAAAAATACAACGTTCACTTTTACTGCAGTGAAATTGAGGAACGATCTAGTCGGATTGGCTTTGGATGATCTCAAAGGGAGAGAGGACGGGTCTTTAATTTTGGTACCGTATCGAAACGATTTTATAAATCACTCGAAATCATAATACACTCGACCCATTTATGGAGTTGTTTATAGTGTGTGTGTGTGTGTGCGTAAACAAGCGTTTCCAATATATAAAAAAACATTTCAAAAATCTACTGGTAGATTTTCTTCGATGGGAGTCACTAGAGTTGGAAATATATTCGTTATAATGAATGGTGCGGACAGGACTTTTCTATATAAATCAATTCAATTGCCAAATTGTCTCAACCAAAAATGAAGTCAGGTTATTTTTAAAGATTTGTGTTTGTGGTTTTGCTGATTCTTTCTACCGATATCCACACCAAATTGTGAAGTTCTAAAGAGGTGCGTTGACATATATTCGGTTAAACTCAAGAACCAATATTAAAGGCACATTTTTCGCAAAAACATCGAAAATAAATCCAAACAAACACGCCGAAATCGAAAAAATGCAGGTTTTCACCTCGGCGAAGTAAGTCCTATTTTCAGCTAGCCAACGACTAAAATACCGTCGTCAAATTGATAAATAGACTAAATGACACACAAAATGATTAACAGAAGATGGAAAAACGTTAACATCGAAATGCACCTTATAAATCAGATACCCTAGCGTTTGCTTTAAATCTGCAATTCGTATGACGTGAATAAAAAAACACGAAAACAATAAAAAAAACAGATTAGCAGCCAGACATAACTTTCAACAATGATGATGTCACAGTATCCAAAATTCATTTTAAAATCATTTGAAACGTATAAACAGTTGTCGCTATGTGTGAAATACAACTGGATTTTATTGGATTTTATCTGCATGTGTCTTACATGACATTTTGCAAAATTTTCATTGAATTAAATAATCCCATTCCTGAGGAAAATTTCTTTGACAGATAAACAGGATTACTGAACATTTCGACTATGGCAAATTCGATTTCATTGGGTCATAATTGGTTTATCATAATAAAAAAATATAGGATCATCAACAAAAATTGAATTGGTTTGTGAGAAAATTTAGTCGATTTTGAGAATACCGGCTTGAAAAAGCCTAAAAAAAGCATTTTTCAGGTTTGACTCGTTGTTCATTCTACGAGCTTATTCTAGTGTGTTCAATGTATTTTAACGATTGTAAGGTAATGTATTGATCGATGAAAATCTTTTCTTGCAATTTATTATCGTTTTGAATATAAAGAATCTATTTGTATATTCCAAAGAATTATTGTTTTTCGATTTGATCGCTATTAAAATAATTTTATGGCCAATATTTCGAATGTTTCTATGTATCTGAATATATATGGGTGTTTTCTTTTTGCTGTTGTGTGAGAATAAAAGATATATGAATGGACAATGTTGATTTCTGCTTAGTTTGAGCTATTCTTAATTTTTCGTGTTTCCACAAGCGTTATTGGCTTGTAAAACGCGTTTATCTTATTCTTTTAATCTCTATAATATTATGAGAACACGAACATTGTGACTGAATATACAAAAGTTTTTTAAAACTTCAATATAAACTCCCTGGTAATCGCAAGAAACTGAACAGATTGGCAATGAAGCTTCAACAGAGTGACATCACAATCAAATTGCGTATGTTACACCGATGTTTCTCTATAAGAATCTGATAGTGGATAATTGGATCAATCTGCGTCAAATTGAACTAACCGCAATCTTTAAATACTGATTTTTTTTTTCAAGAATACAACAACCCACGACCATATCAGGCAGCCAAGGTGCGTTAACAGCACAATAAAAACCATCAACAAATAGTGCTATTGTCATAGAATGCTGGAAAATTCTAGATGATATCGATTCAATGAATCGATTGAAATTAATTTGGATACCAGCTTAGTCCAATATTCTTGGAAAAATAGCCGACCGCTAATATCATGGCATAAATGGAATTTATGCTATTGGTGAATATGTTCCAATGCAAAAAGTCGAATGACCAAAGATAAACAATTCGACTAACATGGCAGGATCAAATCAGTCAAAATACCTGCCTACGCTTCTTCTAGAAGATCTTATAGAAAGCAATAGGCAATTCAAATGGTCAATTCCGTCTTAACTATCATAATTAAAAACGCCACTGAGAGACGACAGAATTTTAGAATAAATCAAGCGCATACATATCCCATACATTCTAAACATCTTAACCCTCTAATGCATACAACCGACTCTAGGCAACATTTGAATGCCTGTAGAACGTAATACGTAAACCGTACATCGGATCACATTGCTTCAAAGGAAATTTTTATTCGTCAATGTTTTCTCTTCATTTTTGTACTTGGCAATAGTTGTCTATGTAGTGTGATTGTAAAGTTATTAACAAAAATGTGTGCAGAAACAAACATTTGACAAAATAAATTATTTGGTTTCCAAATTAGACAAATTTTTGACACTTTTAAACAATGGATTTGATTGTTCTCTGATTTATGTCAATCGCATTTCCTGATTAAACGTGAACAATTCTGAGTCGATTGCATGTATTTTTACTTTAAAATAATCAAAGATGCCACTTCCCGAGATCAAAACAGAAAATCATAGAATTTTGAGGTTATATTTTTATTCACTGAAATAAAGCAATATTTTCGACTCTTCCACTTTCAATCTCACTGCCATTGGTAAATTCACGATGCCGAATTTCATTTTCATGCATTTTTCGTCGAAAAAATAAAAAAAACGGTGAAATATTACACATTTTCCATCGCATCTTTGACGGCATTTTCGATTGAAGAAATAACACTAATAGAACTATTTTTTTCACCGGAATTCAATCAATGCAGTTAGAACACACGATAAATTATCTGAATTTATCAAAACATTCGATCGAACAAGTGCAGAAAGACCAATTTGGAACAAACGAAAAATGTAAACAAAACCGAACTGTCATCACGAAATCTGGACTCATTTGACATTATAACGGATTGCCAATACACTTGCCTGAATGAATAACAAGTAATTCGCACACAGTGATTCCCGTAGTTGTGTTATGGTCTTGTCAAACATCAAAACAAGCCCGAATTTCAAGATGACAGCTCGTTTCTGTTTACATTTTTCGTTCGCTCTAAATTGGTCTATCTGCATTTGTTCGATCGGATGTTTTGATGAATTCAGATAATTTTTCGTGTGTTCTAACTGCATTGATTGAATCCCTGTAAAAAAATTGTTTTATTGGTTTTATTTCTTTCATTGAAAATGCCGTCAAAGATGTGATAAAAAATGTGTAATATTCCACCGATTTCCTTGATTTATCCGACAAAAAATGCATGAAAATTAAATTCTGCATCGTGAATTTACCAATAGCAGTGGGATTGAAAGTGAAAGAGTTGAAAATATTGCTTTATTTCAGTGAATAAAAATATAACCTCAAAATACAATGATTTTCTGTTTTGATCTCGGGAAGTGGCACCTTTGATTATTTTGAAGTAAAAATACATGCAATCGACTCAAAATTATTCACTCTTTCAATCCAGAACTACCATTTCTTAATTATTTGGTGTCAAAAACACCCTAATGTCCATCGATTCAGTATTGTGCATGCAGCAAAAAATGTGCCAATAAATTGAAAATCCTGAACAATTTCATATTCAATTAAAAAAAACACAAGGCAAATGCTAGACCCCTAACGCCATCTATTGATTTCTGTAGAAATCATTAAAAGAACTGAGCTTCATGTCAAGTCTACTATTAAGTCTAAACCTTAGACTTAACAGTGGACTTGACATGAAACTCAGTACTTTACTTTAACTTAACTTACATTTGAGCTACTTAAACTTACTTAATAGCAAAACGTCAAACCAAATGGTAGTTGTACTCGCTGTTGACGTCTATTGTATTTGCCTTGTGAAAAAAAAATCGATTCGTATGAAATGTTGTCAATATCTTTTATCGAATTTCGATAATTTTCCGTAATCGAATCAGTCACACGTTTTTCTATTGTTGTTCTCTTGATAAATTACTCAATTATTGTCGGTCGATGATGATGAGTCAATTTTAAACTGAAATTAAATTATTCATTAAAAAAAAACACCAAAACGATTTGTTTACTGCTCTACAATGTTTCTTATATAGAAAGAAAAAGAAGCTACGGCGAACGCAGGCAAGTAAATCAAAGGCGCTGAACGAGACGAGAATTGTTGAATGAATTATCGATAAACAGATACGAGGGTTAGACAGAGTCAACTAGACGATTGTATTATAATACATACGCAAGCACAAACATAGAGAATATTGAATATTGCTGCTCGATGTACGCGCGCGTTCGGGCCAAAACATACCGAAAAATGTGTAGCTGGTTTGAACGCCCACTCGATCCCAATATAGATCATATTTAAAATTATCATCACTATGAAATATGAAAATGGAGAAAACAACGCTTTCATATCTAGATATGCCGTTTACTAATCGACCAGGAATGTGTCGTGCGCAACGGCTGAAAATCGATTCATCAAACGAAGTGGTGACTTAAGAAAGCAACGATACAAAAACACAATACAGCCAATGTGCGTGCATGTGCGTGCATGTGTGTACGTAAGCTCGATAATTTGTTGCAATGGCGGTAGTTTGATACGCGTCATCTCAATGTACTAGTACCGAATCAGACCTAGTTTTTGGATTGACTGACTGACTGACACAAAAATCTGGTCACATAACATCACACACATACACATACACATACATACACACCAAAAATAACGACAGAAGATTGAGGGAGAAAAAGAGCAAGTGAGCGGTGACAGTTTAAATGATGGGCAAAAATAAAAATCGAATTACAAAAACATTCTCGAAAACAGAATTTGGACGAAAATTTGAATGTTGAGAGGCGAATATGATTCATTGCTCATTAATTTAGCAAAACGGCTGAAAACGACTGAAAACGACTTGATTTCCGCCACTTGAGCACACACACGGCTCGCTTTGTCGTTTCATCGCTCTCCTCTCTAATTACACATCGGTTTCACGTATTTGCATTGCTTCTTCTGCGATCATTGTTTGTTTCAAGTCTCATCCTGTATTCATATTTCTGCATTAGTTGGGGGGGGGGGGGGTGGTGGTCAGTAGACTGGACGGAATTGACTCGATTTCAAATCAACATAGCTTGTTTTATCCCTTGTGCCCAGCAGAGTATTTTGATATAAAAAATTTATTCCAAAATTATTTCTTCGCGATCAAAATTGAAAGAAATAATAATAATGATTTGTAAGGTTTTACGTACGAAGGGCAAGATGACTACTTCAAACACATTTCAATATCTTCAATACATTCACACATCACCGTTAACTGTGCTTGTGTGTGTTGCAAATTTTTTGTATACAAAACACGTCAATGCGACAATCGACACATAGGCTACGAGTGTGTTTGTTCTAGAATAAGTTACCGAGTTCTATTGAACTGAAATGCAAAAGTAGCCTGATTAACTGTTTGGATTAAATCATTATTATTATTTTTTTCAATTTTGATCGCGAAGAAATAATTTTGGAATAAATTTTTTATATCAAAATACTCTGCTGGGCACAAGGAATAAAACAAGCTATGTTGATTTGAAATCGAGTCAATTCCGTACAGTCTAGGGGGCAAGCCCGTTGTTGCTACTACTGTTGAATGCTTTCTTCATAATTCCTGAGTTTTGCCTGCAATTTTGACTATTGCACAGCACAGCACAACACAACACGAAAACGACAGTAAGCGTCGAGAGAAAGAGTGTCTCATTAATTCATAATTTAAATATAGAAAACTATTTCTTTCATGCGAACACATCATACAGTTTTTCTGAAACATTTTTCCTATTTTTAAACACACATTTACACACCCTATATATATCGCGTTTTCGCTCTCGTGCATTTCATGCTCACCTCATTTCTGTATCTCAACGCGCGAAGAGAAAGGTTGTCCACTTAAAGCGATTTATTTCTGTCATAATATAGAAATTGGGTTTCGTTATGTCCTTAATGTGTGTAACAAAGCGATGGGCCATCGGTTGATTTTTATCGGTGAATGCCATTTTTAGACATCTCTGATTGTTTGTTGGCCAACCAAGTAATAGATGTGTGGACGAGAACAGTTGCGAGATGGCAAAACGGAAAATGGTGACGGAGCTACCAAGCAGCAGGCAATCAAAATTGATTTTCTATTCGAAACATTTAGAACGGAAAACCGAAACTCAACTCAACTCAACTATTCGGATGCTTCATATAAAAATGATTCCTTGAGATACAAAAATAAAGATTTTGAGAGAATTTTGCGCAATAAGTAAACAAAAATAGAGGAGGAAAAAGAGTGGCCTAGCTTCACACATATCGATTCGAAACATCGAATGCGAAATGAAATGACAGAAACATGCAAATATACCAAAACTTTGAAGAAGAAAAAAAATGAAGAGAAGAAAAAACACGATTCACATGAAAATGAAACAAAACATGTGCTTTACAAAACGAAACTGATCCATACGTTTTCTGCACCAAGCAGAGAAAATCAAAAGAATTAGAGCATTGAGCGGGAATAACTTACGATAAATTAGACAAATGTTCAACAATTCAATAAGCACTCTCTCTCTCTCTCTCTTGCCTTCTTGATCCGTTTTTGACAAAGTATTTTTTTTCTCGTACTTCAGAAATTGCATCTGAAATACGTTACACTCATTGCAGCGGCCGGTCTCAACGAAAACGAAATAATTGAATTCATGGGGCATGCATCGATGAATCTATGATAATGCTTAATTTAAAATTTAATTTGATTGAAAGCAATACACTTAATATTCCGCGCTCACTGCAACTATGAGTGTACAATTAATTTTCTTTTTTTCGCTTTAAATATCCACCATTTGTCTGAAATTGTGCACTAATAGATGTAGAATTAAGTCATCGAGTTTTCATCGACTTGTATTATTCGCCCGCTAGCCGTCAAATTCAAACGAGATCCAAATTTGAACGCTGATAATTTATACCGAATCATATGACAGGTTTCTTCACGATGCGCTCAAGTGGAACGAATCCATCTTTGTTCGTCTTAATGACCTGACAAACATTACAAACATTATTTCCGCAATAGTTTTACTCTTGGTTCTACCACAACCTGGTCATTTCGCCTTTTTATTTTTGAAGAAATTGCGTGATTTTCTATGGAAACAGGACACATAATGACGAAAGATCTCAAATGAGATAAAGAACTGGGACTAATTTCTATATCTTACCAATATTATTGTAAAATTTGTATGAAAACATGAAAATGCAAACTCAAACAGAAATGAATGTTTTTTATTGTACGTGGCTTGATAAGAACACACTGAAGCTATTTGGATTCAAGCAGAATTTTAAAATAGATAGGCATAGTAGTGCGTGTTGTTTCGTCATTTTGTGAGCTACTCCTGTGGCACATTTTTGTTTTGCATTTTTTTACATTCGAATTTCACATTCAGAAAATGTGTTGTTGTTGAGATTTCTCACAAATATCCACATAACCTTTTTTTATGGTCGTTCACATTTCTATCGTGAACAACTGCCCGGAATTCCCTTGGAGCATCTTAGTTTGATGCTTATGGCTTTTTTTTCTTCTGTACTAAATGAACATAGTTTAGCGATAATAATGGAATAATGGGAGGATATTAATTATCACAAAATGTATGAAGTGAATTGTTTTTGATGTAGAGCTTCTAATCTTTCAAATAATTTTTGGGGCCAAAAACATGATTTTTTGAATTAAAGAGACTTCCTATTTTATACTCATAATATTTATTTATTTTTTAAAAATGAAATAAAATCCAGATTTTGTAATTCTTTTGACTAGGACATTTGAAAAAAAAAATGTATTTTTTGTTACTACATGCAAATTTATATTTTTTTTATGCATAGTGGAGGAAATGAACAGCGGCTTTTTCCACCTACTTGTTCCCAGAAAAATTATAAAATACGGGGACACCATAAGGCATTTCAGCTCCTGGTGCATGTTGAACTGTGACGTCTTTTGCATTTTTGGAAGAAAAAAAAACAGATTGTGATTCACAATTTGTGAAATACATGTCAAATTTTGGGCGAATTTTTTTTCTCAATAAAATCTACAAATAAACTCTTAAGCGGCTGTTAGTTTTTCATCTACAATCGAAATTCCGGCAATCGAAGATAATTTGTTCTGGGTCTCAACCGCTATTATGACCAGGGCGACTAACTTTATCACTAAAAACATAGAAAATGTTCAAATTCGAACGTTTGACAAACATTTAACGTAAACTTGATGTGTGATGCACCTAATTGTTTCAACTTATTCTTCGTCAAATTATTTCTTCTTCGCTTCTAAGAGCGAATTGGTTTTGCCAAAAAAAGAAAGAAATGTCTGAAAACGTAAAAACGGTATAAACCATTACTAAAACATTCTTCGTAACGGACAATTTCCCGAATAAGAGCCTTTATTTGTCGCTCTATGAGATGAAATTTTTATTTCAACTTTTTTTTCGCTTTCTGGATTTGCAGCGCTCCAGGGGCGCCATTTGGCTCTCGCAACTTTGTGCATTGCACAGACTTGCGTAGGTAAAAAAGCCTTTGCGAATGAATTTAACTGCAAAGTTACTTCGACCACAAACATTTCATATAGTGTGCAAAATATAGTTTGTTGTGATACAATAATATCCAAGACAAGTGCTGTTTTTTGCTCAGGATAAATTTTCGAAATTTTCCAAATTGGGTCGAAATGATATTCGGTCGTTATGGCTCGCTAGATCGCACAAAATTAGGGCATTTGCCACCATTTATCCGGATCAATAGCCCATTGATAAGTTAAATTGGAACACTTTTTCAAAAATATATCTTCGGATACATCTTCCACATAAGAGAGCCAATTTATCCTACATATGGGGGCTATCAATCCGGATAAATGGTGGTAAATGGCCTAATTGGTGCGGTCTAGTGAGGCATAACGACCGAAAATCCGTTCGGCCCAATTTGAAAAATTTCAAAAATGTATCCTGAGCAAAAAACAGCACTTGTCTTGGATATGAAGTGAAACAAAACCAAATAGCTCTCAAGAATGCAGCGGAGCGAAGCGAAGCTTTGCGGTCTGGTTTTTAATATAAATTAGAAAATATACATATGCTTTTGTTTTCTCCAAAGAGCCAACACATGCAGTTGGTCAAAGTTTGCATTAAATTCGCACATTTCATAAAGCTCTAATGGTGCTTGAAATATCATTTGAAAAGGCTTGATCATGGTTTTGGGTGTTTTTTCTTCAATTTTTCCAAAAAAGATGACGTAAAAACTATCTTAATTATTCCGGAAATATCATGGTAAATGACTTTTTAAATAAAATTAGCAATGTTAGTATTCAGAAAAGTGTTCGGGTCGAATCGATTGGAGGTGTCGCTTTTGATGTCTTTATACGGTGCGTGAAATGGATACCAACTTTTGCATGTACAAATATGTTGAATGAAGAAAACCGCGATAGAAAGAGAGCACAAGAAAGAATTATGCACCGGTTGACAACTGCGTGTATTTTAGGCTCATTCGCCAAAATATGAGAAGAAGCCGTCAATTTTGGATACACTAACTATGAAAATTGATGCTCATGACAACAGCCGTTGTAGAGAAAAACATCGCGACAAACAGCATAAATATATTTTCGTCTATATCATACTACTCGGTACGATGACGTTGGCAGAATAAAATTAAACATTACTCATACACCACATCTCGGCGCACCGCACAAGATAGAATGAGAGAAATAGATCCGTCCCATTGGCCTCCATAATTTGTTGTTTGTGACGATTTTATATGGCCTATATCTATAGAGAAAGAAATATAGAGATCGTCAGCATTCAACAAATATTACCTGTTTACATCATTGCTTAAAAATCTGCGCCTTCTTCGTTATCTGTTTGAGATCATCCCTCCTCTTTCATTCCCAAATATACCGTTAAAAACGAAATTTCGTCAGTCCATATCGAATAGTTTTGGTTGTATTGTGTATGGCCATTGCCGTCACTTACGCAAAACCGAGCGATGTTTCGGTATCTGTATCCAAATATCAATTGGACTAAACGAGATGGAATGCCCGCTTACACATACGACAAAAACATTGATAAAAAAATACACTTATACATAGAAAAAGTGGTCGCCACTAAATCACAAAGTAAACGACGAAACGACGTAAAACACACAGCGGTTATAATACAAACAAACAATGTTGTTGTTTTTGTTTCCTCATCAGAACAAAAAACAATTCGTTCATTCGCTTGAGTTAAACACACACACAGATTCGTGTTGTGGCCAAAACGAAACGGTATTTGTTTTTGAAACGAGACGAAACGATGTTGATCACGTTTTTTCACGATCGTTTCGTCATCTCTATCGAACCTGTGAAATTGCACTGGGAAAATGAGGGAAAATCGAATCGAATGAAAAAAAAAAGAGTTCTATATGGTGGCCTTTGTCGTGCACATAGTGTTAAGTGCAAGCCGCGGGCGATCGGCCCGAAACCGAAGGCGGCACGAAGCCAACGAATGGAAATGCCGAGCGCTCGCAACTGATCCTTACTTATAGACTACCGTCTGTACCGATATCCTCCAAATCAATTCGAACGCTGTGGTAGTCACGAGAACACTTCAAGTTCTATACGCAGTCTTAATCCTCTCTGGAATTTATTCTTTGCAAATTTTGATTTCGATCAGGTACGAGTTTTTCACAACTGATAAAATAAATTCAACATAATTTTTGGTTTTTCAAAAAAGAAATTGGGAGATTATTCGCGTTTTTTCGTTGCAAATTGGAAATATTTCCAGATTTTTTTTTTTCTGTGAATATCTTGTTCAATATCTACTTTCGGTGTTATTTTATTTTCAAACAATCGTGATTGCGCTTTTCTCAATAGATATACATAGTTTAAAAGTTTTCTAATACAAAAAAATCGGTGTAGTTTGGTGTGTTTGTGCTTCAGATTTGATACAAATCAATCCTTTGGCTACGACAAGTTCAGCTCAATAGATTGGAATTGGATCAGTAAAAGTGATTCCTTGACAGTTTTTTTTTGGTTCAGTTGACCAGTTACGACTAATTTTGTGCTTTGCACTTGCTCATCCAGTGGATTTATTCTTTGCTTTGTTGAACCACTTCACATCGCACAGATCAATCGGCAAATAGCAACATAAGTCAAGCTATTCGAACAAAGTTAACTTCTTACGTAATTCATGATAAATATTTTCAACTGGACATGGATTAAAATGCAAATCGATCTGGAGACATGGCCTGGAACCGTTAATGCAACTATTCGAATGGAACAGTTCGAATTATACAAATTCACGGCTTTAAAACGCATTGAAAAACAGAAAATTGTGTGTTTGCCCATTTTTCTTCAAATTTAATAGACAAACAACTGAAAAAACCTGACGCGATTTGAATTTGTGGAGTTAGAAGCAACAAAAAAATATGTAAACACACATTCAACGGCCTAATTTTATTCGCTCAAGCGACAATGTTGCATTTTTCTAAGTTTAAAGACGAATCGGCCCATTTATTTTGGTGCAGCAGCAGCCGCAGCGCTCATTCCGACGCCGAAAAAATTCAAATTACTCGCCGAATATATATATTTATGTAATATTGAAAATAAATAGCGTTTCTCGGTGTTTCGGCATGTTGTTTATTTGCCTTCGATTTTTCGGTTGCTCTTTTTTTTCGATTGGTGTGCGCCTCGTGCACCGCAACTACCGAAAACGAAGGAAAAACCGAAAGAAAGAAAAAAACAATTTTGTATGCGTTCCGGTGAAGGTTTTGCTTCGGTAATCCGAAAATAGAATGGACGAGATCGTTTTGTATGTTTGTCCGTCTTTCATAGCCAACAATCGGTTTTCATTCTCGAAATTCACATATTCGGGCGACTTGTAAATGGGCTTAATAAATAACTGCGCATTACGTAATCGGTAAGCCATACTCTGAGCCAATCGTGAGTACGACACATTTACACAAAGTGCAAAGAGAGAGCAACCAAAAAAAAACTCATTTAAAGCCGGCCTGAGAGAGTGTCAATCACATGATAGGGAAAAAAAACAATCGAAAGTGATAGTTCAATCCCGAAATGTAAGATCAATTCGATCGCAATGCTTTGTGTGATTACGGATTCGACTATCGTCATTTTTGAGAAGCCTTGAAAATGGGTTAGATTGATCAAGTTTGACGATGGCGTTGAAAATTCAAACACATCCCAAATACGGTCACTTGGAGTGGATATTTCATTTTTAAAATAGCTACAAACCGAAAATGACTCCATCCCGATGTCTCCCTCTTTCTCTCTCTCTCTCTCTCTCTCTCCCACCTCCTGCATATGAATCACACCGATTATATCACAAACACATTTAGTCAGTTGAAAATGATAAAATTTCCAATGGTTTTCCGTCGTTATTTTCTCTCATCGTGAACAATCATTTCGAAATATTTACAAGATGAAAATACTTTTTCTCCTTTCACATAAAGAAGAAGGGAAAACAGTAAGTTCACGCACCAAGCAAGTGTAATATGCGCGCACACATAAGAATGTGTATCATAAATAACTGTACAGTAAACCCGGCCAAACGTGACCGGATAAACGTGAACACAGTATCACAGATCGGTCAAACACCGCAAACGTGTTACAGTCTGCACGTTTCGCCGAGTGCTCACGTTTTTGCGGTCTTACTGTCTGGACAAATGGCGAGCACGAGCACAGGCAGCTCCGCTTTCAACACACGCTCACACTACCCACGCATAGTCTTAGCATTTGCTTGATATTCGTATGTTGTTGTTTTTTTTCTCTTCATTTTATTTTGTTTTCTTCTTCCACCAGTTGCTCTCTAAACTCCTAACGATCCAATTTCACACATTTTTCACGAAAAATTTCTGAATTTTTCGAAGCGATTAAAAATAACGTATGGTTTCGTTCTTCTTCTTCTTCTTCTTCTTCGTTTTCGTTTTCATCCTCCACTCGATGTTTTTATGCAGCGCGCACCGTGGAAAATATCTATAAATAAATTCACCAGTCACGGCGATTCACATACAAAGGCGGCCGAAACATCATTCTAATAACATAATTTTCATTAATAAGGACACTAAATTGTAAGATACAGAGAGAGAGAGAGAAACACATTTCGCCACTTTTTCGGTATTTTTGGATGCCACTATTTTCTTGCATGAGTTTCGAACCAACCAGTTTTTATTGGAATTCTCAACGAATAAGACGACGACGAGCTAAAGCAATTTCAATTGATTCCAAATTTACGGATTCTTCAGTTGTTCAACTCAAACAATTTTATAGCCAATATAATTCGTTTTCCAAGATAATTTTTCAATTTTCCTCAACTGTGTTGATGTTAAATCCATTTTCTATTTTGTGCGAACACAAAACGCTTTTTAATCTCTTAGTTTCGACTTCACTTTTACCGTTCCGTTTCGTCTTCTCAAAAACAAAATTCCGGCAAACGTAAAAACGATACTGATTTGTGTATATTTGAATTCCATTGCAGCCTTTAATCATTCAAAATGCCTTTCGTCCCAGCTGAAAACCCAAAATGCCCAAAATGCGGTAAATCCGTATACGCAGCAGAAGAACGTGTTGCCGGCGGATATAAATTCCACAAATCATGCTTCAAATGCGGTAAGTGTGCAAAGCCAATTTAGAAATTTTCGATTTTTTGCAAAACGTCTAATCAAAAGACGAGCCATTTTGGTACCTAAACAAACAGAAAGCGTACCATTTTCATTTGAATCGTTTACTAATCGATTGATTTTCCAATTTATCTCCTCCTTACCCCGCCCAATATGTTTCATTCAAATTAGGAATGTGCAACAAAATGTTGGACTCAACAAACTGCACTGAACATGAAAAGGAATTGTTCTGCAAGAACTGCCATGGCCGTAAATACGGACCAAAAGGATACGGTTTCGGCGGTGGTGCCGGTTGCTTGTCAATGGACTCAGGCGCCCATCTTCCCCAGTAAGTAAAACACCACATTTTTTTCTTTCTACCATTTTCTGCAGATAATTTCTACTCAATTTTCACCAATCATTTCTGACACAAACACATACAAAGAAAGAAAAAGAAATATTTTTCGTTCTCTTTGTTACCACATAAAAAAAAACAATTATATAAAATACCGTAAAAGATGTTCATTGCCATTTTTGTCCGCAAAAAAACGGAACATTATTTCATGAAAAAACGGCAAGATTGAAAAACGTTGTAAATATTGAATCGAAAGAAAGACTCGTGTCTCATATGAATGAATCAATCTCATAAAGGGCATTTCAGTCTGTCCGGATAGTTTTGGAAAAATGTCACACATCAAACCAAAATGTCACCCAAATGTGTAACAAATTTTCTCGATTGCTATCTATTTGATTGATTCTTTCGCACGTGAGCATACAAACACAGTCTGGATAACATTAAATCTTTTTTTGGGGGCCTTTCCTTATCTCTTCTATCTATGAAATTCTCACAACAATGCTCTATATCCCATTTGGTTTTTGTTTCTGTTTAATTATGTCGACAATTCTTTTATATTTAGTTTAACCATCAACTTTTATTTTTACCTACTGTTTTGATTTTTTTTCAATTCTTTTTGTTCGTGTTGGTTTTTTGTGTGCATTTGTTGACTTTTGTAATATATACATATTTTTGTTATGTAAAAACAAACTTCTGTTGTTGTTGTGGTTATAATATTTTTCTAAAAAAAAATTCCGTTTTAAACTACTTACAAATCAATTTATCAATAAATATGTCATAGTGAAAGAACATTACATTTTGAGTAGGGCCTAGGGCACACAAAGAAAGACACAAAGTTTCTGTAAACAATTTTCTATAAATACATAACAAACGAACAGGGATCTTTCAAATCCAATCAAATCAATCTCTCTCTCTCTCTCTCTCTCACTCTCTAAAGAAAAAGGAAACAACAAATGCATTTCGAATCAATTTCATTAAAATAACGCGAATAATTTGTATTGCAGGCATTTCACAAAGGAAAGAAAAAAAAAGAAATGAGAAATCAATAGATACAACGACAACTGAAAAACAGAAAAGAAACAAAAGATTCAAACGGAGTTTAATTTAATTTTCAATTTTCTTTCACATCATTCGCTCACGAACACACACAAACAGCTTTTGTTCTGTCCATCAATCGCTCATAATGTAAAACAATTGCTATATAGCTCTGTTGCATAGATACACACACAGAACAAAACTTAGTAATGTTTAAATCTTTCGTTTGTTGAACTAAACCCACCATCAATAGATCAATTTCAATGCATTACAAGGAGCTATAGAGCTTTTTCAATAGCATTTTTTAACTTGATCCGTAATTTTTACTATTGAAACATGAAAATTTCGTCTCAAAATACTCTCTCTAATACATTTAAATAATAACTGTGAAGAATTGTCATCCTGTTAGTGCTCAGCATTTAAAATCAAAAACACAAACAAAAATCTAATTAAAAAGCTACATCACCATGTCAAAACTTAAGCCAATCGCTAACTAGTAGTATACACACAGAAAAAAAAAGCCGAAACCATAGACAAACCAACACAGTCTTAGTACTTACTAATAAGATGCTCTCAGAAAATTACTTCCTTAGCTCATTGCTCATTTTTCATTGCTGATCAAAAACTGCTCTCAGGTCAGAACCGTCATTTCATTCTCATACAAAATGGACAACACCACTTGACATTCGTTTGCTATCTCTTTTTCAACACTCTTAGCGCATATTAACGGCATTAATCACATCTCGTTTTTTGTTGTTGTTTAAATCATTTTGACACGGCTAAAATTACAGTGCGACCATGGAATTTTTTTGTTCCTTGTTGGTTTTGTTTTTGGTTCCTTTTTATGCAAATATACGAAATTTGAGAATCAAAACAAAAAAAATAATCATAATAATTGTATAAACTGCGCCAAAAATAAACTACATAATGTGCACTCTTAAAAACTAATTAAACAGTAATTGGAAAGGCTCCTAATGAAGATAAAATGTTCATAGTAGAAAAAGAAACAGCAACAAAATATCGAATGAAAAAAAACAACAAGTCCAATCAATCAACTGCAAATATATTCCGTTGTTATTGTTGCTGTTGCTATTGCTGTTGATGTTTTGTTGATGATGATCATGATGAGCGGTCGTATACAAAGTATTGAAAATTAAATTAATTTCGTCGCATTCATTCCAAACGAATTGTAAACAGTTGCCAAATCGAGATTTTGTTCCGTGATACATTTGTTTCGTCATACTTTTTTTTCTCATATATTTATAAAAATAGACATGAGAATTCGACAAGATTTATTTATGAATTGCCTCACCAAATTTTCTACCAAATGTGTCATTGTTATATTTGATTTCTGTGAATTATTGATTCTTTTTCTTTTCTATTCTTTTTTGTTGTTTTTAATTTCGTTTTTGACCTGAGAAATTGTACTTTTGGGATTTGTGCATGGCAAAAGCTTTTGTTGTAACAATATGTTACAAGCTTTTAAATGCATCTCAAAAGTGTTCATTTCGATGGTCCATTGATATTTTTTTTCTTATTCTTTTTTTGAAAAAAGAAAATACGTATCATTTGGTTGTTGTAAAGAAAAATGAAATGAAAAAAAAAAACATGCATGACAATCCCTTGTTCTTTGTCCGTTCAACAGATAAACACAATAAATCCATCCGCAGAACGTGCATAAAGGACCACATATAAAACATATAAAAAGCCACTTTCGCAAACAATTCAAAAACGAACTTTGTGTTTAAAATCTATCTATATGTATCTGTTATACCATCCACAAATCATATGTTATAAAATTTTGAACAAAAACATGCGTTGAACTTTTTTCCCGCATCTAAATGTTAAATTCATTTTGATTTTTTGCTAAATTTCATTTTTTTCTGTTCTTGATCGATAAAAAAAAACACAATCACATAAAATCCGTGATGAGGAACCCAAAAAAAGTTGATACAAAATAGCCTAACCATTCAAAAGTCCACCTAATTTGTTGTGTAGATGTTGTAGTAGAGACAGTGAGTTTTTGATTTGTTTGTTGTTTATGTTGACCACACACCACCAGATAAACAAAAAAAAAACATATACGCGCATATAAAATGGTCCTTTCGAAACATCAATTTTTGTTATATTAACCATCTGTGTAACAAATTTTGTCACGTGTAAACAATATTATAAGATACACAATTTGAATAAAATGAAGCACACATAAATTGGTTCGATTCCAAAAAAAATAAACCCGAGTTTTTTTTCCGTCGGTTGTAACATTTTATTTTTATCAGTTTGATAGGTATATACTAGTTCGCCATCAGTATTTGGTTTTGTTTTATAGATTTTTTTCGTCTATAAATGTTTTGTGTGTTTTTTTGTTGTTGTTGAATTTGTTTTTGAAACCAAAAAGTCCAATGAAAAATAAAGGGTTTGAGAGATTCAATGAGACCTTCATTTTGAAAGACGAACGAAAATAGTGTAGATTATAAATTATGTTGCGAAGACTCGAGTCCAAAATGTGCATTGAGAGAGAATAGACAAACACACCTATACCATGGCCTTCCATGTCTTGTATGCATTTATAGATGATGAAAGTCCTGTGATTCGCAAACGGGTGAGAATGTTCAAAAAAAAACTGTTCACTTTTGCGTGGCCTGAGAGAGTATTCAATATATTTGTAATGGTTAACCACTATTTTATGAATTGCAAGTATTGTTTAAGTGCAATTAAATATCCAAAACGAATGAGTCCCTATTTTAATGAACCTTATGCATCGAACGAATGATTTTTTTTGTCATTTTATTTTGTTTGATCCTCATCACAGTGTACCTGATGATGATCTCTCGTGTAGTAATTAGTGACTAACGAATTTTTATTTTGTTCACCCCATCTCGGTCAAGTATCATGACAGCTGGCCATACAAACAAACAAAAAAGAATTGCAATTTTTATTTTATTTTAACCATAAATCAGTCATGGGATAAGGAAAATGTGCCCCAAAATAAGAATGTTTTTAAAATTTGTTTCTCCGTCTTGCTGAGAATGGAAAATTATTGAGAAAGAAAAAAACAAATACAAATGAGAAACGGTGTCATAAGCCCACTCAGATCCATTCACGAACATATTTAACATATTTGTTCCATTTATTTCATTTACTTTAACGTTGCGATGCTATTTATGTACCGAAAAACCAGTAGAAAGACTTCAATTAATGTGGGAGTTCGGTCACAAGCTAGAACACTTTTTTCTTCTACAAAATCGTTTAGCATTTGAAAAAGCTTTTGATTGGGAATTAATCGATGCTAAAAAAATCAAACAAAAAGAAAAATTATCCTAATTACAATAGGTACACCCACAAAGAAAAAATCCAATACGTTTCGGTTGCCATTATCAGGAGTGACAAAAATGATTTTGATTTTATTTTTTAAACGAATATTTAGCTATTTCTCAGCACAACTAAAAAAACGTTTTTTATGCACTTAAATTTCATTAAAATCGCTAACTGCAAATTTAAAATCATTCGCAGGAACACAATTTGTTAATGCAATTATTTTATTCTTTTCGATTCTTTTTTCCCTCTCTCATCGAAATGAATGATACAAAAATCGACTTTCAAAATTATGCACATGCACAAAATACGCACAAACAATTTGACACACAAAACATACATACTTGAAAACAAAAACTATCTGAATCTCAAATATCTCTCTCATACACACTCATTGGTCGGGACGAATTCATACAAAACAAAACAAAAACCAAAAAATCTGAACTGAAAACAAACAACGACGAAAACTAAAATCAAACTATAGGAATGGCGAGGCAGGAGTACGAAACGGTGCGTGCTTGGAACCACGTGTCATCTTAAAAGCACCAGAAGGGCAGGGCTGTCCAAGATGCGGTGGCTGGGTGTATGCTGCTGAACAAATGTTGGCACGTGGAAGAGTAAGTATCTAATGCTAGAGGCAAGTATAATCTCTACTTTCAAGAACGAAACAACACAAACCGAAGAAAGAATAATCGAGAAGAGACTCTTACCAAACCTTGGTCAATCTTTGATTAGTAGTAGAAATCATATATACTATTACATTTTGTTCTCTTTTCTGCCACAACGACACCATTTGTTTTTAACTTGAGTTCTATCTTTTTCTCCTCTCTCGTCGTTGTCACCATCGTTGTCGCCATCATCGCGACATGAACACAAAAAATCAAACACGATTACTATCTTAAAAACTAAAAATCAAACGAAATTGGTGCTTTTTATACGTGCATTAAATCGTGATTTCGGTTAGGGCTATCATAGACGGTGCTTCAAATGTTTGCTTTGCAATCGCACATTGGATTCAACCATGCACTGCGACGGACCTGATAAAAATGTTTACTGCCGAGGTATAGTGTCGTGGTACAGTGTCGAGGTATAAACACCACTGCACTTGTATCTAGAACCTCTTTCTGTGTGTCTGATCGTCAAATGTGTTTTTATTTGTTTTCAAATTGAAATGACCCACCGAATGATATCAGCAGATATCATTGTCATCCTGTTTTATTTTTGAAAGTATTCGTTTAGATGTTATTATTCTTCATGTAATTTGACTCCATTGAAATGGTTTTCATTTCATTGTTGTTGGATTCGTGTTCTGCTATTTATTTATTGTATTGTATTTCTTTTTCGTTCACAATCAACAACAAAAAAGTGTTTGAAATCAAATCAATAGAAATATTCAGCTACACGAATATGCATTCGACGAAATCAATGAATCAAAAGGAGTCATTGGAACTGAATACGTTTATTGGATCCTAATGAGAACGTCAGCACTTTAAAATTGTTGTTTATGTTTTTTTTTTGTGACTAAATGTTCCAATAATTTTGATAATCGAATCCAATTTGACATCGTCTAACCAAACACATAACAAGCATAGTACATGTTCTGTGTTATTTATTGCTCAACAAGACGAGCCTGACTTCGTTGAAAGCTAAGATATCTCTTTGGTCTGTCTCATTCAAATAAAATTTGCATTCTCTTCGATTTTCTTTTACTCAATTCATTCCGAATCGCGCGCATCTTGAATTGATCACAACTCAATTCGGTTTCTCTTCTTCTCTTTGACATACATTTTCTTTTGATATGATTGCTTTGGTCACAATTTCCGTACACTTTAGCTCGCACACTTCTCAATTGTGCTTTGCAAAGCACTTGACGTTTTTTTTTTGTTGACCTGAGACATTTATCATCCGAACATATTCGGAAGGTCAAATATTTTTCATCTGAATTCTTGCGGTCACTGTTTCAAGTGGCCAATATTGGCATTAAGCCAAATTGCCAATAAGTTTATGCAAAATGTTCTGCATTTAATTGAGAGGCTACGGGCCAAAGTGAAAAATTCCGAATAAACGAAGAAGGTAACACAAATCAACCCAAATTACCGAAACAAGTTTATCATTCGATCATCATTACCAATTGACTTGATTCAGTTTCGTCATCGAAATAAATCAACGAATTTTTGCCATTGAATTAAATTTACACATTTTATTTTCACTCTCTATAGACCTTTCACAAAGAGTGTTTCAAATGTGGCGAATGCTCAAAACGTTTAGATTCGGTTAACTGTTGCGAAGGTCCAGACAAGGATATTTACTGCAAAGGCAAGCTGCGAATTCGTATTTCGATTAATTTCCATTCTGGTTTTTCGCTTAAAAATTCACCAAATCAAACGCTTTTGAATATAATATTATTTTGCTGCTCACTCAGAATTTTCTATCATCAATTTATCTCTCTCTATCTTACTCTTTCGCTGTCTTTTGCTATCTCTTGCTCAATCTAATATTTTTACCGCGAGCTTTTCATCGGCTGAAATTTTACTTGAATTCTGTCTGCATCTGCTCTGCCACTTTTCAACTGGATTCTTTATTTTTTAAATATAACCGATCATTGGAGTTTATCCTTTTCTTTTTGAATATTCAAGAAAAAAATCCAAGCAGAAGAAATGACAACTTGGTGGTTGTAAAAGTAGTTTTCTACTACTTAGACACTTACCCAGTAATATCATTGAAGTTCAAAGCGTTAATACTATTTAAAGTGGAAAAATGGTTTATTTTTTAGTAAAGGCTATATCAACTTCAAGGTATATTGATGCTTGTTCAACAGTTCGAATTTTAATGTATTACTACTTGGTAAGCGTTAAAAGCTCATCTACTTGAAGTAGATGATTTGGAGTTTTTCTTGAGTATAAACATTTTTTTTTTAAGTAATGAATTAATTTTACACTCATTGTGCAGTTGTTGGTGTTTTTTTTCCAAACGCATTTCTGCACGCCTCATAAAAAAACAATAGTCAAATAACGCCAACTCGACTAATGCATCAAAGATTCGATGGAAACATTTCGGATTGCTTGAAAATAATTATGACATCCCGTCAAATTTTACATTAAGTCATACTAACAAATGTATCAACTAATTTGGTATTTCTTTACCATTTCACAATGTTGCCATTTGTCGCCTAGTTTCTAACCCAAAACTATGTTAGATATTCGTGTAAATTGTGACTAAAATCGTAAACATATTCTTTTTCTATTGTTTAACCAAATATCAATGTGCGTTCGGCAATGCAGTATGCTATGCCAAACGATTTGGTCCGAAAGGCTATGGCTACGGTCAAGGTGGTGGCACCCTGCAAAGTGAAACCTATGAAAACAAGTAAGTTGTAGTCTTAAGCCATCCTAATTAATGATTGTACTGCGTGTGTCGTTGTGTTTGATTGTGGAAAAAATGCACTTGCCACTGTGCAAAAATGATGTCAGCAAAGATAGAAAATCAGAAAATGAAAGTAATTATCATGATTTCATTTAGGTTGTTATGCACAGCGTTTTGGTGTACGCGGTTATGGTCACACGGGTATGTCGAGTCTGGGCCTCATGTCTGATATTAAAGATCAAGAATGGCAAAGGTATGCCCACATCTCACATGTTGATTGTACTTGCGTTGTTTTTAATTCCCCGAAAAAAACGCCAATCATCGTCAAGCGCCACATTTTTTTTTCGATCGAATTTATTTCGTTCAAATGCCAAATATTCAAACACATGTGTCTAAACTCAAAGTAGCTTATTGTTAGTTCAATGTTTTTAAATTCAATTTAATTTAAACCAGGGCCATGTTTTCTTTTCGGTTGATTTCAAATTTTTGACTTAATGTGGCCACAGTAATTGCGATATATATGTTGATTAATTTATGCTGCGTTTGCAAAACTCTCTGTCTTTGTATATGTTTGTTTCGCCTTAGGAAGGAAAAAATGACTAAAAGTTGTTGAATGATGATTTTTTTATAATTCTTCATGATGACTATAGTCGTCTATAGAAGTCGTGAAATTTGTGTTTCTTTCTGTGCACAATCTGCCAGCTACGGCAATGCGCATAACTAGCGCCACCAAGCGACCTGGACCTGCCATTGTGTTTACAATAGTATGTTCATATGGTAGCGAAACACGTCATGAGATAGCGCTAGTTTTTACGTCATATTTTATATAGAGATTTCTGTTGATATCGTACTGTGTTTCTGTGTGACTAGGACATATGTTTGCTATCAGTTATTAATAAAATTATGTTTAGATGATTCAGTCGCGCGATATATCTCGTAATCGAATTTGTGTGTAGGTTTTTAATTTGAGTTGAATGATGTTTTGAATATGTATTTTTAGCGTGTATTGAATCGTGATTATTGCGTGTGTGTTTATGTGGAATCCGACTCTCTGCATCTTGAATGTGATTAAAATAGACGTTTTCGAATCACATTTGGTGAAAGCGGAAACGCATTTTATTGAATCTCTAATGAAAATGTTTTCGTTCCTTCTTCTTTCCGCAAAATTCAAGCGAGCTTGCACCAAAAACATTTGCCATCGACACGGCTAAGATTCAAGCTCCACCAGGTGAGATATGGTGTACATTTTTTGCTGGAATGGATTATTAATCAAGAACAAAACGAAAATCTGTTCATAAATTAGGTCAAGGTTGTCCACGATGCGGTGGTGTTGTGTTTGCGGCTGAATTGGTTTTATCCAAAGGTCGCGAATGGCATCGTAAATGCTTCAAATGCAAAGACTGCACCAAGACTCTTGACTCGATTATCGCATGCGATGGACCCGACAGAGATGTATATTGGTACTTTAATCCAGATTTTTCATTTTGACTTTCCGATGATAATTAACGAGAATTTATATTATTTTTTAGTAAAACTTGCTACGGCAAAAAATGGGGCCCACACGGTACGTATTTCAATTTCGATTGTTCTGTGGTTGTTCAATGTTCATGCACACCACAATAATAATTTAACTTGTTTCACTGATGAGAGAAAAATAAATTTAATTCACTTTTATTGATAGGCTATGGTTTTGCTTGTGGATCTGGTTTCCTTCAAACCGATGGATTATCGTAAGTAATTGTGGTTCTCTTGCATATTGCTTGGCCAAATAGCTCACTTTTAAATAAAAAAACGTATGCACATGTAGGGAGGATCAAATTTCGCAATGTAAACCATTCATCGACCCGGATACCACAACGATCAAAGCCGCACCAGGCCAAGGATGTCCACGTTGCGGTGGCGCTGTGTTCGCTGCTGAACAACAATTGGCAAAGGGTTCAATGTGGCACAAAAGATGCTTCAGCTGCGCCGAATGTCATCGACCATTGGATTCAACATTGGCTTGCGATGGTCCAGACCGTGAAATTCATTGCCGCTCATGCTACGGCAAACTCTTCGGACCAAAAGGTCAGTTTCTTCTACCGACAAACCAACGGAAGTCTAACAATTTCACGTTGTATAATTTACTATATCGTTTTTTTTTTATTTCACGTGTGTATCTGTCGGGGTGATTAGGTTTCGGTTATGGTCACTCACCAACTTTGGTTTCAACCAGTGGCGAATCGACAATTGCTTAGTAAGTAACAATTTACATATTTTATGGAATTCAACTGTAATTTTTGGCAACAACAACAACAATCATAATATTTATTTCTCAACAACAGTCCGGATGGTCGAGCTTTCGGCGGTGCAAAGGTATTTAATTAAATATTGCACCATATTAATTGAAAATATAAAATAGCATTCTACTTATTTTATTTTGTGCAAAGGCTCCGGCTGGTTCTGGTTGTCAGCGTTGTGGATTCCCAGTGTACGAAGCTGAAAAGATGATTAGCAAAAATCGTCATTGGCACAAACGCTGCTTCTCATGCCACTCATGCCATAAATCATTAGACTCAACAAATTTGTGCGATGCGCCCGACAACGAGATCTACTGTAAATACTATTTACTAAATGGTTTTTTCAAGTGTCTTTTCCATTTATGCAACCAAAAACAATTCTTTTCATTTAAGGTCGCGGATGTTATGGTCGATTTTACGGGCCAAAAGGTGTCGGTTTTGGCATGGGTGCTGGCTGCTTAACTATGGTTTAAATTAAAACAAAATCACTTTCAAGCATGTCCAATTCGACTTTTCGTTTCCTTGTTTTTCATTCAAATAGACAGTTTTCTTTCTGTATAGAAGAAATCGTTTTTTTTTCATTGAATAATATATTCTTATCCAAAAATAATAGAATTTTTTTTTCATATGACTCATTAAACACACATAAAAAATATTACTTATGATTTTGTTCTTTACGTGTATTGTTTTGCGCTCTCACTCTTTACAACTCGGTACAGAAGAAACTTTTAGAGAAAGAAAACGAACAAATGTAACAAATTAATGGTATTAATTGTACTATAAGCAAACTAAGAAATAAAACCGACATATATAACGAAATGAAGGACAATTAAAGTAAAGAAGAAAAAAAAGAACAAATCAACATGATTGAGAATTTTTAAATAGACGCTAATAAATTTAGTTTTCATTTTTTTTATATTATATAAAAAGAGACATTGTTGAAGAAGAAACAAAAGAGATGTTTATATAATCCAAATAATGCTTTATGTATTTATTTTATAAAACTCGGGCATATAAATTGAGAGACGCCTGCAAATATAGAATGCTTTTTTTTTTGAATAGGTAAAATAATGAATATTTGTTGCCAACAAAGGGCTTCTCGAGAAATGGACTTGTTATTTTCTAATACCATAGTAGAAAAAGTATATTAATAGACAGAAGCACAGCGACAAAGATGAAGAATAAGAAAAAAACACGTGCACACAACTATACATCTTTGACTAATCTAGAATAAGACATTTAAACCCAAAATACATTTCGAACGATCGATGTTTTTGTTTGCAAATGTTTGGAAACGCACGCAAACACCATCCGGTGATGTTATGTTGCTTTGCAAAAAATGTTGTCTGTAACCACATGTTTGGCGGCAAATTCAAATTAGTCAAATAAAAATATACTTTATTTAATGCAACAGGAGTTTTTGTTTTCAACAAGTCCTTCCTTTCTCAAGGGCTCAATGACATTTCAAATTGAATGTATGACAAAGATTTATAGAAGACATCTATGCATCCACCAGCTAAAAAAGACAAAAAGCATATCGGAAATCTTTATTTGGTACAAATCAAACGCACACAATGCAAACACACTCGTTCAGTATGCTGTGTGCTCTCTGTGATCCTCGACACCTTTTGACATTTTGAATCATTCGCTCGATAATAATTCGTATAAACAGTGAAAAATGACGTACCTATATACTCCCTCTTCGCCCTCCAACGCAGCCAGTTTGCTATCGCCGGAAGCAAATTTATTAATGCACTGGTAAACACACAAACGGGAGTTTGAACGCATAGTTAATTTATAAATCAGTGATCTGAGCCTCTGCACACCAAAACGTTGATATGCATTTAATTAGCCAAATTAAATAATAATATCGTTTTATTAATTCAAAATGCATATGATTGTGGCATGGAATCATACACCTAATATATTGTATAATAGATCAATGCACAAACACATTTGCAAAATAGCATGTGTTTGTGGTTGCTGGCTGCTTCTGCTGCTGTTCTTGCTACTGCCTATATTTAGTCACTACGCCCTGGCACTCGTACTCTTTATCAATTTCATCATCAGACATACACACATTTCGAACATTTTGATGTGTTATATAATCAAAATTCGCTATTGATTAACATTTATTTACATTTTACGATTTATTTACTGGATACATTTCATTTGCATCTATTGTTTTCATGCCAATTTATTGCGAGCGTCAAGCTAAAAGACCGAATCCTAACGGCACATAAACATATATACACATAAAATCCATGCTATTAATAGCTAAACAATGTTTCCCTAACTCAACGTGTGAATTGTATGGCATTTCAACTAACTCTCGACACACAATCACACGCAATTTTCACTGAAACCATTCAATGTAGTTGGTTCGATATAATTTATGACGCTTTTGATAGTTTATTCATTGCAATTGAATGCATCTGTGCGGCGGCAACAGAGTGTGATTTGTGATTTATATATTCTCAATCGATTTCATTCGATTTATATTAATTGATACTTTTCAAAAGATCTAATTAACGATTATTGAATGCTGATGGAAAACTTGAGTTGATTCGAATTTATGCTTGAGAAATCAATCGAGACTTTTACTAGGGTTTGATTATTCATTAACGCCCAAGACAAAAAATTTGTCTAATTTTTTCATGAAATTTTGACGGGATACTTCTGTGAGTCCAAATATGATTTTCATAAAGTTTCAGAATTTTCCGACACGTTCTAAATTTTCACAATTTTCCGTCATTTTCCGTCATTTTCCGTCATTTTCAAGCATTTTCCGGAAAATTGCTAATTAGAAAACCTTGAAAATCGGGGAAAACATTCTACAAACCTTTCCTAACACACGGCATGTGAAAATTCCAAGCCTTTTGATCAGGATAGAAGAAAATCTAAAATAATTCATAAAGAAATCGACAATTTTTGGGCGCAAAAAATTGGACATTGGGCGTTAATGGGTTAAATTGAATAAAAAACAAATTTTACTTACATATTTTATTTCAATATTAGATTTCATCGATTTATTTCATAAACTTGTAAATAGATTCGAATTCGTGATCATCCCATTTTTACCAAGGTGCAGAACAGTAATATTTCCTTGTAAAGATAGTTCAAATTAATTCTAATCACGGGTATGAAGCGACAACAACATTAACAATTATTTTTTAATGTAAACAAGCAACGAGCTCTACCGACACAACGTTAGCGGCAATAGTTGAAAGTGCCATTGAAGTATACTGACTGAGGGCATGAACTGCATTATTTAATTTTATAAAAAGTTTCATTGTGATTTCTTTTTGGCTTTGATTCAATCAGAATCTAAAATTTTAAGGAAAAACGAAAAAGTTTTTGTCGATAATTTGTTTATTTCAGGTTGCGACGTTTCGGACACACTCGATGTTCTATTATCAAGCGCTACAAAATCAAAAAAGTGTATAAGTAAAGCAATATAATCAAAACATTCTGTTCACCACAGACTCACAGTTAGAATGCGTTTTTTACGCAAACAATGGTTTGCTTCCAAAAAGTTGATTATAATCAATGAAAAAAAAAACAAAATTTAAAACATCATTCAAAAGATATTACTCATTAATTAAGAGTCATTGCTGCAATCAACGTTCTGCTGCAGCTATGATTTGAATTACAGCTGACTATCTCCAGGTTTCCACGCATTTTGGTGATCAGATAGCACAGAAGGGGCAAATTTAATTGAAATTTCAAAGAACACCAAATGTTCTCAAAAAAAGTAAACATGTCTACTTGGGAAAAATGTCTCATTTTTTGTTTCCAATCTTATTTTCGGATTTCCCTTGAATTGATTGCAAACTATCTCATATCACTGCTCCTCCACCTTCATGTGAAAAAACTGCAATATAAATACGCCCGCGAAAGTTAACCGAAATCAGTTGCATTCAAACCTTCAATCAACCATAAAGCAAACGAACATGTTTTCGGAACCAAAGTTCGTCTTCGCACTTGTTATGCTTGGCATGTGCCTAGTTTCAATTAACGAGGTCTACGGAAAACCTGCCTCCAGCACAGGGCAAGACGTTGCAGTTGAAGTAGAAATAGTCGAACCATCGGCGAATAGGATCAAACGTTAATATGTATTCAATAGAATTAACACTCCGTTATATTGGAATCCGTTCAATTTGCAGTTGAATGCGTCATGGCCTACTTCTTATATAAATCCTAATTCAAATCCGTGGAATCGTTTTAATAATTATACCATGGTATTGATCATTTTTCGATTGAAATTTCAATTTTCCAACTAAGTACCGGTCACTAGTTTTTACTGCGGTTCAAAATTGTGTATTTAATACGAATTGGAACATTTTTTCATCATTCAAAGTTGCCCTGAGCCATTCAAAGTGTTTAAAACAATTTAGCACTTTTTAGTACATTTTTAGTATATTTTTAGCACTTTTAGTACTTGGCCTGCAAAGATCTTGGGGAGTACTAAAAAATTTCTTCAGAAACTGTTGCTCTATTTTTAGCAGTTGAGAATTTTCAGGACTTCGAAAATGCACGAAAATACCTATTATAGCGAAAAGTGATATTGAGACAATAAAGTGGACTGGATGTGGATTTTTCGAGTTAAAGTGTTCAGGAGTGTTGCTCAGCTATACTTTGGCTATAATATTGCCGAACACAGTAAGTGAAAAAAAATGTATACTGCTCGAGCTTTGGTCGAAAAACTGGAAAAATTGAGTATTTTCTCGACATTTTGCTTCATAGCTCCCACTAGATGTAAATTTTGGGTATAGTTTTCACTAATTTCCGCCTAAAATTGAACGCCAAACATTTTCTTAGTACATACCAAGGCTAAAAAACCATCACTAATGGGAGAAAAATGGTATTTGTTCAATACCTCTTTGCATTTTAATACTGGTGAAAAGGTAAAACGTCGAATTTGATAATTAAAAAGGTTGAGCCAATTTTAATATCCTGGGAACGCAGTTGATCTTAGATTTTGGCCCTCTAAATCGCCTACCCAGTCGCTATCGATTGCCAGCGAAAAAAAACAATCGGTAGTACTGTGTAACTAACCAAATTATAATTTGGACGGTTTCTAATTTTTTTTTTCCTCCACATTGAATTTATTTCAATCAAAATGAATTTAAACTTGTCCATTGTTTTGTAATTTTGTATTATTATATAATATAATTTTGGAAACCAATGATTGTAACATGAAGGCACATATAATATTCTACATGAAATCAAATAAAAAAAGAGTACAAAAACAAGTTGCAATTGGCCATATAATGAGTGAACAAGTTCATGCAATTCAGTGCGCGAGATTGCCGTTGGCGTCATCATATTCATAAAGCAAATTTCCGAGCACATTTTCAATTGACCATTCGTAATGGCCGCATAATTTGCCATTTAAAATGTTTCCGTTGATACTGTATACATTGCACACTAAGTGAGAGATGAATGCATACATGCATGTAATATGTAATATGCATGTATGCATATATTTGGGAGCCCCCGACTTCTGCGGGGGTGATGGTAAAGTTCACGGCAAATGCCTGAATACATTATACAAACCCATGTAATATTTATATTTGAATTTAATTATATGGTAGTTAATAAATTGATTTCACGATAAGTTTAGCGGCGGTCGTTTGACGTGGATGAGGTCGAATGCGTGATTCAATTGTTTGCAATCGATAAATTGCGTGCGTGTAAATGTATGTGAATTATTCAAATATAATTTCTCTCACTCTCTTCAAATTCCTGAACACACTCAACCCACCCTTTACCTATTCGCCTGCCGTGCCTTGTATTGATTATATGTAAAATGCACTACACACACAAGATGGGAACTAACATTGGTATGGAATCGAGAATAGTAATCATTTGGGCGCATTGAGTTTTCCCATTTGAATTTTCTAATTTGAACGTATGATTCAATGCAATTGTAGTCCTCAATTGAAATCCTAAATGTATGAAACACACCGATTTAATCAAGTCGCTAAAATCAGATGCATTTAGATTGTTTTATGGGAATGTTACATCACTGTCTTTCCTACCCATTATGCCTATCTGCATGTCCTACTCAAAATATGTTTGAATAACCTATACTATTGCTCTTTTCGCCTCATCCACCTGAGCAATGATAAGTTGATTCCATTTTCCATTTGAAATACACAAGAATTGTGCCTGAATTTTAATTAATTTTATTTCATCATACTAATCAGAGAAACCGATTCACTGTATTATACAAGCCGTTTTCGAACCCAGCTCAAAAATACAATTATGAAGTAATTTACAGGGTGGGCCATTCTCGATGGACCCAATGAAAAGAGGACTATTGTATGTACAATCATGGACAAAATTGAGAGGACAACTTCACAGAAAAAAGGCGTTGATTATATCATGTGCATAATTCGTTTTTATCATTCAAACATTTGTTATATTTATTGCAAAATAATGTGAATTAAAGATTCTAGAAGAATTTTAGTGAATAATTTGGAATTTCATGATTTTTTTTCAAAAAGGTTAACCGTTGTCAATTTAGCAGTGGACAGTTCTTTACATATTTTCATAAACAGACTAACTTCCATGACAATTGAAAACTAGTTGCACAGCTTGATGTACAAGCTTGCGAAGATTCGAAATGCTATTTAAGTTTAGCTCCACCGTTGTTTGGGAAATGGATTCGGTCAAACTTTTTTTTATCATATTTCACTTTTGTCATCTTCAACACATGCGAATATTTCTGGAACCAAAGAAGATATTGAAACATAGTAAGCGGCTTTTGAAACCTTAGATATTGACCAGAAAAACGCACTAGCAACTGACCAAACAATTCAAGTACTTCAAGAGAAACAGTCGTGAAAGTATGGCAGCTACTATCGAAATGACAATTATTTGACATTTGAGGTTAGAACTCAGTCACACCACATGCTCGTCGTTTTGTTCAATCTGTTAGTACTAAGTTTCCGTGAGTGATACGTGAGTGATAACTGAGTGTAAATTATGTTAGTGGCGTATCAAAATGAAGGTTTAAAAAAAATACATTTTCAATTTAGAGCGTGTGGTGTGACTGTTAGAACTCAGAAATTGTAAATTATTTTTGCTTCATGTCTTGATCAAACTTACTCTAATTGACAAGAGCTATAATTTTGTTGAACATGTAAATCCAAAAAATTAACTCCCTTAAAAGATAAACACCGAGATATCACATCGTGGACCTCAAGTACTAAAATTTTGCCGAAACTACTAAATTGTTATCTTTTACCAGTTCCGCGAAAATCGTGGAAAACTCCTTTAACGCTGAAAGAATCTATATAAAATATATTTTTCTTTTCAAAAATATAGATCGAGGAAGAAACATCATTCGCGAAGAGAATTTTACTATGTAACATAAGACTTATGACATAATAAAATGACATTGTGGGTGTAGTGGAGTAAATGGAGCTAATTGTATACAGGTATATGAATACTATTTTGATATAAATTAATTAGTTCTAATTGTACTTATCTATCATGGCAATTTACAATTATTTGCGTAGTTTGAATATGAATCGGGCACAATTTGACGAGAACCGGATGCAAATGCATTTTGATTATTGAAGATTCTGTTTAGTAGTACGTATTTAAATTTGTGTTTGCACATAATATTTGCCAATCACAAATCTATTGGTGAGACGTAAAAGAACGCAAGTTTGTCCAACTTCGTAGCAATAAAGAGAAGTATGTTTGATGGCAACTAAAAATGGTTAAAAGAATGTATGTATTTTGAATGGTAGCGTTAGCGAAAAAAGAATGCATGTTTATGGTCAAGTAAATTTTGCAGGTTGCTTCATAAATCGTCCAAGAAAATGAAAAAAACCGTCCAAAATTTTTATAAAATCATCCAAAAAATATTACAAAAATGGAAAGAAAATTTGGTCGATTTTCTCATTTTTTTTGGCCGGTTTCGAAAGAAAAATTATAAAAACGTCCAAATCTGTTTTCGTCTCCAACTCTGAAATTTGAATTTCGTCCAAAATTATTCGAAATTCGTCCAAAATATTGAGAAAATCGTCCAAAATATTTAGAAAATCGTCCAAAATATTTCGGAAATTGCACATCCCTTTGAAATAACATAAAAACATACTCAATGAAGCAGCGGACTTGTCGGCATACTCGTGGATTCAGCATTTCACTTGCTTTGGCGATTCGTGAGTTGCCGAAGCATCATATATGCAGTGCACTCGATATTTAACGTGAAAACCTATATTCGATACATCGAAGTTGGCCGAGGTATGATTTCGTTTGCGCGTAGCGCGTAAGCAATTCACTTGCGATATATAGTAAATATGGATTCACGTTATATCGCAAGTGAATTGCTTACGCGCTACGCGCAAACGAAATCATA
>NW_022601422.1:240322-240835 GCF_009176505.1 Sitodiplosis mosellana
TATATCGCAAGTGAATTGCTTACGCGCTACGCGCAAACGAAATCATACCTCGGCCAACTTCGATGTATCGAATATAGGTTTTCACGTTAAATATCGAGTGCACTGCATATATGATGCTTCAGCAACTCACGAATCGCCAAAGCAAGTGAAATGCTAAATCCACGAGTGTGCCGACAAGTCCGCTGCTTCATTGAGTATATCATACAATCAAGATGGAAATGCTTGGTAAGTGGTCAGATGATAAACGGTCCAGAATAACCTTTGGTAAACGTTTCCAAAAGGACAAAGGATATGTGAAGCGTTAGGTAGTTACACGTTTAGTTTGTGACTCTAGGACTGCAAAAGTCATCATTCGTCCACAATTTTTCGGAAATGGCACAAAATATTGAGAGAATCGTCCAAAATATTTTGAAATTTGTTCAATATATTTTGAAATTCGTCCAATATATTTTGAAATTCGTCCACAATTTTCCGAAAAATGAATTTGGATTCATGACAAAAGCCTACCTTTTC
>NW_022601422.1:280835-299901 GCF_009176505.1 Sitodiplosis mosellana
GAAAGCACTTTGCACACGTCTGCGATGTTTTGTACTCGTCAACCATCACCACCACACAATTGTTCAGTTTCTTGAAGCTGTTCAGTAGTTTTCGTACACTAGGGCACCGCAACCATTTCTTTATACCAATTGACGAATTTAGAGTCGCTTGAGCCGCACCAAGGAAAATGAGCGATGGCAATTTTCTGGTAAAAAAAGCAGCGATGGTATCACTTGCACGGGTCTCCTCGATATGTTTATCAAGATTGTGGCGAATGTATTTGCGAGCTGTGTAAACCTCCATTCCAGGCTGCAACATTTTCACACGATGTTCGATGTAACTCATCCAATGTGAGGCTCCCTTGGGCGATGGATAGAATGGATATTGATTTCGATCGTGTTGCTCCAATTCGGTGAACAATCGTAGCAATTTTTCCGATTTGCACTTTCGTTTGCCATATTTCGCTCGAAAATGGTATTTCGGACCGTCGATCGTGATGTTTTCCTGTGTGAAATAAATACGAACAAAGAATCATGATTATATGCATATAAATGAACTGACTGATAAAACAAACAAACAAATCATTGTTACTCACTTCCACACCGGTATATATGCGATATGTTTTGCACCGTGGCATTCCAGGTTCGCACACCAGGGTCCATGTCAAGTACGAAATGGAAATCACGATTTTCGTATATTGCATCGATTTCCTCATGCGAATATTCAAACGATGGGCGTTCCGGTATCAGGAAACACAACGAAACAGCCACACTACACAGTAAACACAATGATTCTAGCAATGTTGAGATTTAACACTTAACTTTGTTTTAGTACTATTTGCTCTAGAAAAAGTTCAAAAGTTCTATAATAAATACATGAAGCTTTGATTTTTGATTTAGTACATTTTGAACTTTTTCTAATACAAATGGTACTTAAATGGATTTTAGTGCCAAATTTCATATTGCGGTTTTAAAAGTTAGAACCATCGTGTTTACTGTGTATCGTCACGATTGCGTAGTATAATGTCTTGCCACTGCCGACTCTCTTAATCTTGTCCATATTGAATATTGTGTCCAGGGACACAAATGGATTGCTATCGTAGACCTTTTTCGAAATGTCCACCGGCTGGCCAAACAATCCTTTTGCCCATTTGATGGCACCCAATTTGCACGCCATTTGATAGAACAGATGAATATCGATCCGGATGTACTTCATCTTAAAGTCATGAATCGGAATCACACGAAAGTTTTTTATTCTCGGTGGGCGTGCAATGGATGGCATGGCGTCGTGCAATCGATCCCGATGATATCGGCGCCAGAGATCATTCAAGAGCTCGAATCTTTCATGGTGGTTGAACACTAGCCGTTGAATGTTGATGAATATCGGTATCGTCTAGAACCAACTACCACGAACGAGATCACACAACTTCGTACCGACTGGTATTCCGATCATACGCGCTTGCTCGAGCAGCCGCTCCACATTCGCACTTGGCACTATGTTGTTGAACATAACTGCTTTGGTGGAATTTTTCACATCGATTTCGCTGATGTTATGGCCAAGCAAATTGAGCAAATACCGTTGCAGCACGAAAAACGTTTTGATACGGGTGTAGCTATACATTTTGATGTTGTTCTTCACATTGGTGGTGCATTGGTTTATGAGCCCATTGAATGCGTTGCCCATGTCTTCACGTTGTGGCCATTGGAAGTTTGGCACTGCTGCTTCGATTATTTGGCGGAAGGCCAACGGCAATTTGTGTCGGTTCTCATTCAAAATCGACTTAAAACGTTCTTCGATCAATTTGTATCCATTGCCTCTGAAAAAGTCGTGGTTATCTTCGTCGAATACTCGGTTGTTATCGAAGAAAAACCACAATGACGCCAAAACGGTGATGACGGTGGCTGTGTGGCATCAATTGTTGACTTGTGCCACAAAATTCGCGCGATATTGATCCCGAAGAACCGAATTCAGCGACAGTTTGACCGATCTCTCCGTTCTGGGCCCGCTTTCTTTTCATGCTCACCAAATTTGATCTAATTGTAATGAAAATGAAAAATAAAATAATCCGAGAGGTAACGAAAAATGTATGACCCAAAAAATACAATGGTACTTGGTAAAAATCCAAGGGGTAAAAAAACGTAAAAATTATTTTAATCGAAAACTGATTCGAAATGTCATTATTATCAAAATTTATGACGAGAAAGCGGAGAATTTAAGCAAAAAATTGAAGTTTCGGTGCAAACATTGTATTTTTGGGTCATATATTTTTTGTTACCTCTCGGATTTTTACCCCTCGGGATATTTTTTAGTTTTCAAATATCTTGGTGTGAAAAAATATTTGAAATACTTTTAACATTCTTAATAGCCGGAATGGAGTTTAGCATCAATTTCCTATGTGATAGGTATACATTTTATCGAAAAATTTGGTCTTCTGACGAAAATCCATTTTACCTCTCAGATTAAATCTATCCCGAACAACATAAATTGGCCGTAATACAACAGCACAATCCAGAAAAATGTTCTGAACACTCAAAATCTCGTTTGAATTCGACTCAAAGTAGATATTTCGCATCGTTATGAAATTCAGAACACAAAAACTGCATTGTTCCTCACGCAGAAAATTCGATTCTAATGGATTCGATCGCCACAGTCACAATTCGATTTGTTATGAAAATATTCTTGCTCCAACACACACACACACACACACACACACACACACACCCACACACGAATGAAACGAACGAAGCGGAGAAGAGAGAGAGAATACACGGGAACAACAGTACACATAGCTATGTTACTTGAATGTTCTTTCTGTATGCGGTTCATTCTCACATTCTTTCTTTCGTATTTGTATATCTGCTGTACGGTCTGTGTTGAGTGGAGCGAGCATAATGTGAACCGTCTGTTATTTGTTACATTTTTAATGATATGCATTGCGTTAAAATATTTCATTGGAAGTTGTCATTTTATTGGAAACCATGCACATAATCCACGTTTAATATAACACTGAAATTACCACAAAAACGGACCAAAACGTGATGGTGAAATCTACTAAAAAAGGTTCAGTCGTCTATAAAGTATAATGCTTATTGACACAAATATTCAATAAACGCCGATTTAATATGTGCTGTCTAAGCAAAATGCATCCGTCAGAACAACAAACTAAATAGTCTTATAAGTGCGCTCGTGCGCGCGTCACATGCCTTGTCTCTTTATTAATTTTTATCGAAATAGCAGCAGCAGCAGCCGTTCTGTGCAGTGACATTTGCTTCAAATATGTATCGTTGTTACAATTTAAATCCGCACAATGAACACATTTACGCGTGCCAATCTTTGCAAGGAAATTGCGTCAAGCGACAACAATACTATAGCTAACAACACCATGCTGTATACAGGGAAAAAAGGCGCAAATTCTTTTGCAATGTGAAGAGCAGCAGCAGCGGTGAAATATGAACTCCAGACTCCATGACTAGTCGTCGCGATGCATTAGAGTGCTTAATTGATATTTCTCGTCACTATTTAATTGATTTGAATTGTAGTTTAGTTTTGTTCTGTTGTTTGTGACGTGATTGTTACTTGTTTGATGTGTACTATGTGTAGACATTTCATTCCCGATTTTTAAGGATTGTTTTTTTTTTTTTTATAATTCCTGATTCGAGCTAAAATTCCCATAATTTCCCTTTTTTGTTGGAAAAGATTCGATGCCGATGTACATTGTACACTGCTCGAAATATGTGATGCGTATTGAAAATATGTTGCGCGAGCCAAATATGTTGAGAGAACATCTCAAACATTGATTTACTTACATTTTCCCTCAAAAATCGAAGCTGATCATTTCGAAAACTAAATTCAAAATCCGCTCCTGTTCATTATTGGCTTTCAACAGCGGCTGTTGGTTGCATTCCTATGCGAATTCACTGCTCCGGCACCGATAGTTCCCATTTTCGTTTCCTTTCTTTAATTTTTTCCATCGTCATATTATACGAAAGTGATGATTAACGATGAAAATAATGAATTCATTAGATTGAATGTGCATGAAATCCTCGATATTTGAAAAGGAGAGAAACCGAATGCGTCGTGGCTTGTATTGTGTCTGTATGCCCGCTGTTCCGTTTGTTCATTGCACTTTGCTGCCAGTTCACCGGCTATGTATACACAAAACATGGTCTACATTCAAAAATAACTCCTTTAAGCATTGAGGGGGCGAAGAAGATAATTCAACTTATACTTGTCGACTTTTCTCCCATTTTCTGTATAATTAATTTTTTTTCTCGTTAGTGTGTGTGTGCTTCATTCACTCTTTTACCAACGTCGTCGTCGTTTCACTGTTACTCACTTGGCACGTTTGTCTTTGGCTCCGTTCTTTTTTTCCTGCTATTGTTGTTGCACCGATGTGAGGTTTTTAATTAAAATCATTTACACGCGCTCTGTAATCGAAAAACGGACAACGACAACACCACCAAAAGTCTCGAACACACACACACACACACATACAGCCAAAAAAGGACAGCACAAAATAAGCGAAGCACTTTAATTGATATACGGGTAACGGAACACCGAAAGCCAGAGCATACAAAAAACGCCAATACCACAAAAAAAAAATGGTCATATACAGACACCAATATAAATTTGCACGCGTTGAATGCCCAAACATTGTCCCACCCGCAACAACAAACAATAGAGTGGTATTTTAATAACATTCATAGATTCGATTCGCTTTTCCTCTTCAATTTCATGTATTTTATACGTAAATGCTGGGATAAAGTCGTTGCAATCACAACGTAGTAAGTATGACTGCATTCATTCGTGCCGCAGCTACACACAAACCCGCACACTTAGATGCTTTATTGATCGGTCGCTCTCTCTCTCTCTCTCTCCCTTTGCTAATGGCCCAACTCAATGTAAGAATTTTCGGACATTCTGACAGCCAACGCCATCCATGTTGCACATGTTTGGTTAAAAAGATATTAAGATTAAACACTCTATTTGAGTTTTATATTTTACTCATGCAATACATGGCATGTATGCTCTCAGAATTCAAAGGAGGCAAACTAAAAAACATATAGTGTAAAACATCAAATTACCCACTGTGTTTTCGCCATTGTAGGAAACCATTGTATTAACAATGTAGGTAAACTGATATTTTGCCTACAATGGCGAAAACACAGTGGGTAATTTGATGTTTTACACTATATGTTTTTTAGTTTGCTTCCTTTGAATTCTGAGAGTGTGTAAAGCATAGTGGCTGTCAAATACGCCATATCCATCTATACTATCAACAATTAACTAAAAATTTGTGTCGAAAGAAATTGCCTCAAGAAATAGCCATGGGGCTATTGCCAAATGCTGATTCCTTCCATTCAGTCGGTTTGAAAATTTATCAATTGGCCCCAAATGAACATAAAAGAACCAAATTACAAAAGTATTTCAATAAAAGAATGCATAAAATAAAGCGCCATCTATGTCATTATGATTTTGTTCGTATAACTCCAAATGCATTCAATTCGAACGGTTGAAAACCGTTTAATACCATTAGTCCATATTGCATTATATAGTTCATTTTGCAGAGGTTAGGTGGCGCCATCATCATGATAAGTGTCAAAGCATAGGTTTGCATGCATTATACATTGTGAGTACGTTTTAACGAAAACAAGTAACAATTAGAAAAGTTCCCAAAATGGATATTTGAAGAGTTGTATTTTTTGTACGTCTGTGTATGGAGCAGAGCTGGAAAAAAACACTCTGTGTGTGCGCACACGTAACTAAGAACGCACTTACAGTAGATGTGCGGCTCACACAGCTCTTGTATTTTTGGTGTGCGTGCACATCTATGTTAATGTGCACGCACACCAAAAATACAAGAGCTGTGCACATCTACTCCCAACAAGAAATTGACACCAGTTTAGCGCTGGTTTGCTGCTCTCACATCACACTACACACAGTATGCTGTAGTGTGAGAGCCGCAAAGCGGCAGTATACTGTGTGTAATGTTGTGTCAGAGCAGCAAACCAGCACTAAACTGGTGTCAATTTCTTTTTGGGCTGTGAGTGCGTTTTTAGTTACGTGCGCGCACATACAGAGTGTTTTTCCAGCTCTGGTATGGAGTGGGAGAGTCTGGAATGAAATAAACGATTTCAAACTTTAATTTCGAACAGTACAATGTTCAAATGAATGAGATGGCGCGAGACAGGGAAAATACGTTTATAAAATATTTTTGGCCATTTTTGTATATGCCGTCACCCCCAAATCTCGCCAATGGAGAGAACGAGGACGGGAGAGAATTATTTAAGTGCTGATATATGTTTTGAGTTGGCAACTAACTTAATAATTCAAGTGACAGAAGAGCTTATTCAACGGGATTTTGATGTAGCCTCTCCGGATCTCCGTGCTTAATTGCATATTTTAAGTTTGATAGTTGCTCAGATGCATCTTCGTCTACAAAAATGTTGGCTTTGAACTCATTTATTCTCTGTCTAGTTTTTCTTTTTGGTTTCTTTTTTTTGGTGATTCTATTGAAAACAATAATTTATTCTTTTATTTTGCCGTTCGCCATCACAATTTCCTCGTCGGCAAATTGTGAAAAATACTGCATAAAATTTTCATTAAATCACTAGTGAGAGGCACACTAAATCAAATTATTGAACGTATTTTGAATGTAATTAATGGTTGCATTTAGAAAAGTTAAAAAGCAAAGTTTGGGGCTTTTAATCATCATCAACAATGAATAAATAAAATGAGTGAGTGAGTGACTCAAGTAAAAGTACAATACAGATAATATAATCAAAATATTAGTTTTGGGTATAAATTTGGTCTTACCGCCAAAAAATATGCTGTTCCAGTTGAATTCCCATAGTATTTTCCGACGTAAAATTTTTACATTGAAAGAAAGCATTTATGTTGAAGATATTTCCCATGATGGGAGTCCCATCTTGCAGCCAAAGATTCATCTTAAAGATAAAAAGATACTCATCAAAAGAAACGCTGAGTATATTTCACATATATAAATTATCGGTATATCTCCATGGCAAGTTATTCGGAAATATTGCATCGCATGCCAATTGCTACAAATCAGACAATGTCTGACAGAAATACAATCGGTGTATACAGCACATGTACAGAAGAATTACTACTCATTCCTACATTTGTGACCTATGCTGTGGCTGAATACTATTGCATCGCCACTATTCCGAGTGCATATTTGTCAACAACATAGATTTACGTTTTGATTCTTTCTTATGGGAATTCAAATACTTTACACTTGCACCATGGACCAGCCACGAAAGTCTATGACACACTACGTTTCAATTCAATGTTTGTCGTCATATTGAAAAATTTGCATGCGATTATGTGAATGTCTTCTCTTTCACATTCACACATTCATGCAATAATTCTCAATAGTTCCACAAGAGGCTGTCAGTAGCATGAGTCAAAGTAGGAAGCAACTTGCTACTGAACGCTGTAGATTCTACGTATTAAAATCGTTCCATCAGTCTACTCAGTTGCGGTGTTCTTCGATGACATTGTTTTCATATACACAGCCGTTGTTTGACTTGCACATTCAAAGCAGCACGGAAAATGCGTCTAAACACCGATACAGTTCTGTATGAAATATTGCGTTTTATTTTTCTGAATAATTTGTATTCGTGCATCGCACAGAAAGTGTAAGATGCCACAATATTACTTAGTTTAATTTTGCGTGGACCATTTGTATAAAATGAGTCAAACGCTTTTCTGGATGTAATGGGACACGGACTTCGTTTTTAATTCATGGTTTGTCCAATATTCGTCTATGTTTCAATTTCAATTTGTTTGTTACTTCTATGTACAATACATTTTAGATTGGCGTTATGGCTACACGAATCACGCGCGCAGACTGCGGTTTGTGACCCATTCTTTTCTCTGCATTCGTTCATCCGCTTCCAGAAAATACTATAGGCCGTGTCGTGGTGCTTGTTTGTTTGTTGCCGCTTGCTATTTTCTCCATCATTTAACATAACAATACTTTCTTTCAAAACCAATTTCTTCATTGATTTTGGTTCATTACGTTGCGGTCGATATATTCGCCATTGGACCGCTTTAACAATTTTGTGATGCTTCTGGGAAATTTCCCTCAATTTCTACAAATATTTTGTGTGTGCTTGTGTGTTTGTGAGAGAAAGAGGATCTTTTTTGACTATAAATTTCGGAATATATATTCGTTTGCATAAAATATTTTCCGTCGGATAATTTTAGAGCATTTCGTACTCTTGTCTGGGTGGGGTGGATAATCAATTTGTTGTTATTGGCAATTTCTCAGAATACTTACTCTCTCTTCAATTCCCACAACTCTTTTGCTGCTCAGAGGATATTTATGATTTGGTTTTTTGAAACGATGTAAATTGCGTAAAATTGACTCTACGAATGAATGCAACGAATCGAAAATTAAAATTGTTCAAGGGAGACCAAATGATGTGAAAGTTTGGCGAACACTTTACATCTTCCTCTTTTTTGTTTTATGTTAAATGTTTGTATCAGGGATTGAAACCAAACCAAACCGAATATTTGGTTTGACTGTGTGAACAAACCAAACCATTCGGAACGTTCTGAAAAATGGTTTGTATGGCACACAGAAACGTTTATGCTTACGTGTATTAGTATACGACACTAACACAGTGACAACCCGCTTGAACGTTGCCCATACAAACCATTCTCAGAACGTTCCGCTTAATACGGTTTGCTCCGATGAACAGGGAGCAAAGCAGTGAAACCGTTCCGAAATCGGTTTGTATAAGAAACGTCAAACCGTTTTCGATCCCTGGTTTGTATGCAGTGCGGCTGCACTTTGTATATTATGAGAAAAACGATGTTGAATTTATACGCTCCACACCCGAGCGACCGGAGCAGAATATCAAGTCAATGGTGGCAACAATGTTTCGGTGTGCTTGCGTTTTAGTTGAACATTGCTAGGACCTAGGGGGTAGACACGGTTTCTTAACGTACAAGTTGTGAATTTGTCTCATTTTGTACCGAGAAGCACCGAGTAGATCCATGTATTTTAAATGTTAACTCGAAACTACTCATAACACTCAATCGAGTAGATGTTGATTTGACAGTCCGTTGTATAATCTATGCTCATTACATGGATCTAAATGGCACCGAGTAACACCGAGTAGATCCGAATGTTTGTTGATTGTGAGTTTGTGTCTAACCCTTCGGAAAAGATTGTCAAAATACTCAAAGGCGAAATAAATTTATGAGTTTAGATGAAGTTTTATTGCAGTTGCACTATATTGCTGTTTAGTTCCGGTTTTTGGAGCCATAACTACGTAGTAAACTCACAACGCCTTAACGTAACGTGAACAGAACGTGCACTCCGACGTCTACTTTTCCATGAGCACTATTGCATTTCATGTTCTATGCAATTGCGAGCATCAAATAAACTTCACAATATGATTTTATTGCTTCATGACATTTTCAACTGCTTAACTATATCAAAAATGAAGGACGGAGAGAGTTTGGCATTAGAATGATTATAAAGTTTTTCTACCGAAGTGTGAAAGATGGCAACGCAATTATTACATGCAAAAAGAAAACTAGCATACATTATTGCTATACTGTGTCTAATGAAATGTTAAACCGATAATTTATTTATTTATTTATTTATTAGTTATTGATCTAATACAGATCCTTTACAATTGTCGCTTATCTTAAATTGCTTTTACATATTTGTTTCGATTAATTTATGAAAATGCAGAGTTTCAAACACTTTGTGCCATTTGTTGTCGTATCATTAAAGAACATCCAAGACGATTTCCCAGTCAAAAATAATCCCGAAAGGGGCGCCGCATGTCAATAATAACAAATCAGACTCTATACAACACATATACAGAAGAATCCACACTCTTTTCATAGTTGTGACCGATGTGTACTGTGGCTGAATACTATTGCATCGCTGCTATTGAGAGTGTATATTGGTCAACAACATACCGTTAGGTTTTGGTTCTCAATTATAAAAATTCAAATACTTTACACTCGCACACACAAAGCAACACGCTCAAAACTACGGTGTCTGTATGAAATACTGCGTTTCATTTTTCTGAATAATTTGTGTTGGTGCGTCGTACGAAAATTGTTAGATGCTACAATATGACTTGTTGCCTTTTTCACACAACCGTGAGCAGTGAGCATCACTGTGAGCAATGGCAATACAAATAAATAACTATTCATTTCAATACTTATTGGTCATCCTTCGATCAAGCGTTGGTTATAGCTTATTACGCACGCACATTGAAGTGTGAAAACGACAATCGATCATATTGCACGATCGTTTATCTTCTGTATTACGCATCACTATAAATGATACAGAGAGCGACAGATGCCGAAAGATATAATGCAACAACAGGAAACTATACACACTTTTTCTTGACCAACAACAAGATATTTGACAAAGAATGCGCTTTCTTATGGACATTCCTATGTACAGCTGTTGGCGCCCTCTTTGGTAGATTTTAAGAACTAACAGAGTTTTCTATCATTGATATAATGTATGCGGACACTGCATTGGTGTTTGTGTATCTCTGTGTGGGGAACAACGTAAAATCTGTGTAGTTGTTGATGTTTACTAAAATGAACACAAATCGGAGCACCTATAGCGATATCTGACAAGATTGTTCCCATTGGGTAAATATGAGCCGATTTTTACATGATGTTTTTTTGCATTGGCAACATTTTTGACGAATTTTTGGTATTCGTTGAATTGGCATGATGATAAAACAATTCATCAACATACCACCGGAGCATACGAAGTAGAGAAGTTAAAAGTACATGGAAATAGAAAATAACCCTATATTAGGCGTGAAACGTTTCCACGAGGTTTTCCAAGTGTAATAGAGAAGAAAAGAGCGAATAAAAGAGAAAGAGAACAAGAGTAAGCGATAGAATTTTAATGAGAAAAAGAAATACAGTGGGAATTTGGTATCATTACATCTTGTGCAAATTTCTGGTAAATGTTTCATTGTGTGATTTTCATTTATTTTTAATCAAACATCCAGACGAATTGTGTCTTGGGCTTGCTGACTGTCTGTGTGCGTTGTATGTTTTTTGGGTTGGCAAATGCCACGTGAATGTATGTGTATGTGTGTAAATGTAATTATGCTTTAATTTGCAAGTGGGTTAGTACTTTGTCGGATTAATGTTATCGTCTGCAAAATTGTTCATGTTTATCTGGGAGAAAAACGAGCGAGTGCGCTAGCGAGGGAGCGGGAGGGAGAGAGAAATAGAGGAATAGCGATTGTGGCGTGTGTTGGAAATGATGAATTGCTTGGAGAATGCGTTTTGCTTACATATCTCTGATCACATGTAGTCGGCACCATCGACCGAAATAAGAGCATACATAGCCTACAAACAGAGACCAAAATTCGAATTGCCATCCATGGCGCACATACAGAGTAATGTACATGGTACACACACAGTACATACTTTGAGCCACGAATGCAGTTGTCGAGAGAGGATTTGGCACATACTAAAACTCATTCTGACAACAGAAAATCACTCCTTGCCGTTGACATGAATCATTTCATGTAAACACATTTTATCTATTCCACTTTTGATTTATATTATAAAATATCATACAGTACGTAGCAGTAATCATTATTTCAAAGCTGTTGAAAGAGCATTATAGAATTGCAATTAGGATTTATATCATTTGAACAGGTCGATAGAAGGCAACACACATCAAATACACCGGGTAAATACGAATAAAGAACCTACAGTCAGCAGGTTTTGTTTTTCTGCTACCATTGCTGCCAGTGTATTTTGCTTCACCATATCAATTTTAATTACAAACAGTTCAAATTCCAATGTTTTCTTCTGTCGACTGAAATGGTCTGATGAAATTTATCTCTCCCCCCTCTCACATTTCTCTCAGCCACTCAACCACACCCTGTTTCAAAAGTAAATGAATCATTTGGTCCCAATTTTTTCTCCTCTATCTCTTACTTTTTTCTTTTTTTTGTTCAACACAAACAAAGGAAGTGCAATTTGAAAAAAATGCCTACGGTTTTCTTCCAGCCAAGCCACAAGAAATAAAAATACACTCTAAGTAGAGAGAAACTTGGTCCCTTTTTCTAAGTCACTGAAAAACATATTCTTTTCAAAAATCAAAATTCGAAAAACCTACTCTCCTCCCGATCTCAGTCGTAAACCTTTGCATAAGCAACATCGATTACAATTATAAAATACTCCAGGAAGGAATGAGAAATGATATCGAAAAACGACGTAGACACATCAAACCATACATTTAGTTTTCCGTCTGGCTCTCTGTCGATCATTGTCTCGTTAGTACTAATTGGCATATGGCTGGACGCTTGTAAACTTTTCTGCAAGCTGCTGTATTTTGGTCCAATTTTCATCTCATCATCGAATCAAGCGTTTATTGTGTTTGACTCATTCTCTCAGTCTTTCCTTTTATTTTTCGGCGACTTTAGTTCGAAAATATCCGTAGTTGCGTGAAATACATGCCAAAAGCTAGCCACAGAAGCATATGTGCAATATCCATCATAAATATATATTGCGCCTGCATTGCTAGTACACAGTGCATAGCACACATAACAAAAAACCTACCACAGCAAAACCTGCTACAAAATTCCATTGCCAATTCGCTTTTCAAATAAACGCCCGTCATCAGATGATACAGCTTAATAGTTTATGAAAATGAACTTGAGCTTTGTTTGTGAACATTGTGAACCTTGTGTGCCAAATTTCACCGAATTTACGACCGAAGCGCGACACTATATGGGAATTTGCATGAAAACTAAACACACACGCGCCCCCTTTTGGACATTTTATCATTTAAACCCAAGTAATACATGCGAACCAATGGCAACACATATAATACATAGTAATTTGATATGTTTCGTTACTTGGGATGCGACATTGACGCGCATTGCCAACATGAAAGAAAATAATTTTTCTGAAATATTCTGTTTGTTTTCTAAATCGTAATTTTTTTGAACATTATTTTGGAGGCATGCAATTAGATTCATATTTTAAAATATTTTGAATAATTGTACACTGCGTTCATGAATGATTACAAAATTTAAAATTTAATTCAGCTCATATTTTTCCTCTATAAAACTCATAAAAATGTCTGTGGTTAATGTCATCGCTGTTATAATTCTGGACACGTTTTGTTGTTGTCATATGATTTCACAAGATTCCATATTGATTACAACATATTGTGAAATTTTGAAATATTGCGAAATCATATTAAAAACCAAACATTAGCGATTTTTATATCATTAGACATTTGTTCGATTTCATCTTTTTAATTCTTTTCTATTATTTTATCATTGATGCAAATATAAACATGTCGGTGTGAACACGAAAAAATATGAAATGAAGAAGCATTTTTTATTTACATATTGGGATGCGCATGTACACAGCGCCCTCATGCAGTATTTATTCTGATGCAGTAATGCCAACTTTCTGCATAGAAAACTATAGATCCCCAAAAAGGTGCGCTGTTTTTTTAGAGAGCCCAATAGAGTCGCGCTACGTTTACGACAATCAATACTCGATGACTTGATGAGAAAATCGCTGGCACACGATCGATCGGGGCGGTGCACTGGAAGAACTACGTCGCTACTACACGCCCAGATGACAGTTGTTCTTAATGGATAAAGTACAACGAACGTACTCCTCTGTATATGCTGATCACTAAATAACTGTTTCTTTCTTAGCTAATTTTAATGTGTGTTTTTTAAAATATTTTTTTACTAGCAGATTGTAAAATCTATGACAATTACACTCATTTATATTTGCGGTTTGAAATCAACAATAAAACATTTATTATCCTATAATAAGTTCAACATTTAATTTCATTGAACAATTTTCATTACTCCTAAAATGCACACATCCCATCGATACTCAGTCGATTGACGAAATGAAATTTCATCTGTTTCAGTGAAAATTAAAAAAAACTTTTGCCAGTGATTGTTTTATCAATTTCATTTTCTATTTAAATTTATTTTTTGATTTTATGAAATCAATGAATTTTCGAATAAATTCTGGAAATGTTGCCTTCGAAAAATTGGTACTAATGACACCTTTGGGTCGCAGTTTTCTTGGGTTAACGGCAAAATCGGTTTCTGAAAATGGGCATACCGGCCTGAAATTTTATGATCTTTCAATCTATGATGCCTTAATAACGCATTATTTTGAAATAATTCACTATTTTCACCATTTTTCCATACTTTCCGGTATGGGTTAATTTTAACCCCTTAGTCAAACATTTTCACCGTTTTTGGATCGTAAGATCTAGTGGGCCTCAATATCTTTCCAATGAGCCAAAAATCATGCATTTATGTCCAAAAATGGGCTCACAATGGCTTTTGGCGTAGAAGGACGGCGGCGCGGCCAAAAATGCGCCGGCGGCCAAATCTTTGGTATAGAGTTTGAAGTTCAAACCACCAGTAATATTAGTATTCCTATATTCAGCAATGGCTTCCAATGTCCAAGTGTTTTTTTTTTTCTAATGTCCACGATTTTCAAATGCGATATGATAAATTTGCTAGAAAATTTTATTTACTTTGTTGTTTAAATCATATAATGTAATGACAGTTTGGAAGGACAATTGGGTGAATGTGCCTTTCCGGCATTTTGCTTCGCCATGACAGCATCTTCGTTAGTTAGTTTCCGGCTTTTTGGTCCACCATATTGGTTTGTCATACATGTTATTACATTTACTCGAAGAGTTCTCGGTATTAATTTTATGAAGCTTGTTGATATTTTTTATTTTTGAAAATGTTGATTTTGATTTTTTGAAGAGAAAAGATAAAAGATACGGAAACTACGGATTTATTTTTATTCACAAGCGTATATTTCAGGAGTAATATCTTTTGTTTGATGGCATATTGCTTTGATATGGAGAGAACAAAAATGTGCTGTGGGTAGCACATTTCTGTATTGACATGAAATTCACATTACTCCTGAAATACACAGGAATAAATGAGACACAGAATGATTTTGATTTATAGTCACAATTGAATGGGCAAGCGGAATAATGAAACGTAATTCTGTTTTTAAATGAAGTGCCTCTGAGAAAATTTTTCAGTAAAAAAGCCCCACAAAAATATTGTCTGATAAAAATTTGTATGAAAATCTTATTCAGACAATATTTTTGTGGGGCTTTTTTACGGAAAAATTTTCTCAGAGGCACTTCATTTAAAAACAGAATTACGTTTCATTATTCCGCTTGCCCATTCAATTTCAAATTTTGTAACACGCATGATGTAATAATACACCAAAAAGATTATACATTTCATCGATTCCTGTGTATTTCAGGAGTAATGTGAATTTCATGTCAATACAGAAATGTGCTACCCACAACACATTTTTGTTCTCTCCATAGCACTTTTTCGCATTGACATCAAAACATATGAATGACTGAGATTGAAAACAAGACATATTCTGACAATATATTTAAATGAAATACCAAAGAAAGATTTTTTTAAAGTGTAACATCGGCAGAGAATTTTTCGAAGTGAAACACCGCGTGTTACATTTCAATAAAATTTGTTTTCCATGATTCACTTTGAAAAACGTTTGCGCTGGTGTTTCGTTTGTAAATACTTGTTGCATGATGTTTCGGTTCTAAGAATGCATGATAATTTTATTGATAAGGAATACGAATTTCGATGTGTCGATAACACCAATGGATTGGGCACATGAATCGAAAAAAAATTTCAACTTTTTTTTTCGATTTTTGCCTGTTTCGGATCGTCTTCGATGTAGAGTATTTGTATGAGTGTATTCCATTATGGTATAGAATATACACCACAATGGAATACACTCATACAAACATTTACTCCGATATGGAGTGTATTGTGTATTACTCCTATTTGGAGTGAAAAACTCAAAATTTGTACGGAGAATGGTTTGAGTGAAGTTTTATAAAATTAATACAGAGAACTCGTTTGCATTAAATTTGAAAACATAACCTAGATATTGGAGCATTTTCATTGTTTATCATTGTCGTTACTCCTGAATTGCAAAATCTTAAATTCAAGAAATTTCAAACAAGTTTTCATATATTTATTTAATCAGAAAATATTGTTTGATATTGTTGTTCACTATAACATGTGTGTCTGTTCGTTGACAGTCATTGACAGTTCTCTTACGAAGTGAATACTTAACCTAAGTCAGCAGTGATGATACTTTAGAGCACGTAGACTTTTGAGTAGAATATCAACCTCAACAACAAACATTTCCAGAATTTATTCGAAAATTCATTGATTTCATAAAATCAAAAAATAAATTCAAATAGAAAATGAAATTGATAAAAACAATCACTGGCAAAAGTTTTTTTTAATTTTCACTGAAACAGATGAAATTTCATTTCGTCAATCGACTGAGTATCGATGGAATGTGTGCATTTTAGGAGTAATGGAAATTGATCATTGAAATTAAATGTTGAACTTATTATAGGATAATAAATGTTTTATTGTTGATTTCAAACCGCAAATATAAATGAGTTTAATTGTCATAGATTTTACAATCTGCTAGTAAAAAAATATTTTAAAAAACATTAAAATTAGCTAATAAAACAACAATTATGTTATAATTGAAAATTTGTGTATTCAGTGCATATCACCTCGACTAAAGTACTACGTGACAGCAGTCACAATCGAGTGACAGGCGCGTAGTTTTGGTTACCGCGCGCAGCTATGCGATCGATACTATGAACTTTATCTGCAAATGCAGAACCGGCCGAAAATTCCATAATCTATTTTGGAAATCACCCAGCGGATGGCCTTTTAGATAATTCAATGATAAAATTTGCCCATGTTTTTATATGGAGCACGTGTTTATGCTATATTTAAGGCTAACAAAAATATTTATTTAAAAACGTCATTTTCGGCGTTTTTCATAGTTTTCACTTAAATGTTAAGAGATATAGACATGGTGTCTTCAGCAATGTTGTAGAGTTTGACAATCTCTGTGATCTGAAACATTAGTTTTTCGCGGTTTTCGTCGAATTGATAAGAGATAAGGAATATGTGTCTCCGTGACAATTATAGAGCTTGTCAAACACTACAACATTGCTGAAGACACTACGTCTCTATCTTTTACCATTTAAGTGAAAACTATGAAAAACGCCGAAAATGACGTTTTTAAATAAATATTTTTAGCCTTAGCTGTATTTAAGCGACATCTTGGCGCTGAATGCTGAACTATGAAACTCCTATATAAATATACTGTCAACTATCAATGATAGCAACCAATGAAAGCTACAATTGAACGTATTTGTATGGCAAAATACTTCCTACTTGCAGATGGCGCCAAACCGAACGTCATTCTAGTCATTTTTCTCATTGGATAATTTTATCAGTGGCAGTTAATCGAAATAATTATTCGTTTACCATACAATTTACACGCTCTCATCTATATATACTATATAATATATACAATGAAAACCACTAAAAAACGGGTTCGATTTACTCTAACTAAAATCACTTTAGAGCACTTCAAAATTGAAACTGCGGTTTCTAAACTTCATCCACACGATGCACCAAGCCCTTTAAAATTTGCTGAGTGTTTCCAAATGCTAATGAGTTTATTGATTTGATCGACCATTCCTAAAATAGTTGGCTGCTCAGTGCTCACCTTCATCTCGTACGTATTCGCAGAAGGAAACTTCCACATTTGATGCCAGAGCCGAACAAGTTTTAATCGTTGCAAATTATTAATTTGTGGAATCGAACCAACTAAAAAGCAGGTCAAACAATCAACCAATCAACGTATGATGGCAAAAGGCTTTTAAATCGAAAACAAATTAATTTTCTGGAAAGCGGAAGAGAGAGAGGGAGAGAAAACAACTACTCTTTTAAAAAAAATTTTAAACCCTTTGAATTGTTTTAATGAATTTCATCATATTGCCGAACTATAATAATTCAGGCAAAAAAAAAATGTTTTTTGAACACTTGTTCAATTTTGTAATGACATTTTTTTTGTTGATTGTGAGAGTTTGCATTTTTATGCACATGATGTCGATTTAATAATGATTTTTTTCAGAAAAAAATCAGAGCATTGAATTTGCTGACTGCTGCAAAAGTGGCTTTCAACAGCAGCTGTTGGTTGCGGTCCTATGCATGTGTCATAGAGATTATAGAAATAAATGAAACTCTACTGTAATTTTTTTCTTACTTTTTCTTAGCAAACTGGGTACACATGGAAGTCCAAGGCGTAGAAATGCTGGTCACGACCCTCCAGTGAAACATTTGGGCCTCGGAGAAGTAAAACGATTTACTGGAGGAATGCACAATACAGAAACTCTACCTGGTAAGCTTGTTAAACATTCCAACCAGATTCGTTTTTTCCATGCTCTTGTCTATCGGTGAATGTCAAAGCGCATAAATTACAAAGAAATTGATATCAAAAATACCATCTTAGATTCATTAAAAAGCAAAGAAATCAACACAATCAAGAAAGAAATATATTTTATATTTCAAATATGGAACAAAGATACAAAGAACTTTAAAATTTTCCTTGGATCTGAAACCACTTTTTTATCATGCAAAATATTGAATCCAAGCGGACGGCATTTTAACAAACATTTAGCAATATTTTGTACGCACATTTGTTAAGATATGTGTAGATTTTTACTATTTTCTTGAGTGGACAGTTTCATCTTTCTCAATTCAAGTGCAACTTGAAATCATGGGCAAAATGAATCAAATTATACTGACCAGATATATATTGAAAAAAAATGGACCGAATATTGAATAAATGCTCTACCATGGTAAACTGTTTTATCAAATCAACAAAAAAGCTCTTTTAGATAATGGTTTGAATGTAAAATAACCATATGAACCGTAGAATTATCGGATTTTGGAATTGTGTATTGATTTTTTGTTCTTCGTTTCTTGTCCATGAATTGAAAATCTGGAAAACAAAGTTGAAATCAGAGTGCTGCCATTTGGAATGAGGTAGCGAGAGAAAAATTTATCACAGTGACCCAAACAAACTTCGTTAAAGCAGAGCAAAAATCATTGCTAGAGGAAGAGAGAGAGAGAGAGAGAGAGAGAGAGAGAGAGAGAGAGAGAGAGA